>NW_009602246.1:21263-21971 GCF_000690535.1 Cariama cristata
GAGGGCAGGACAAGGACGGGATGCTGCCAGCTCTGAGGACGGGCAGCTCCGGACCTCAACAGTGGCTGGATGAGATCTCCAAGAGGCACAGTGACAAAGCAGGGGGGACCCAGAAGCACAGGGGCAGCTCAGCCAGACCACCCTCCCACTCAGAGCAAGATCAGAGCCCATCCTCGGGGCAAGGGGCATCTTCAACCCTCTAGCACTGGCTTCATCCAAGAGGTAAAGCACAGGGGTTTCTTCCACCAACTTTCCACTTTCAGAGAGGAGCGTGACCCACCAGCACCAACTGGTGACATCCCTCCCACCCCAGCTGCACGTCACCTCCTCTGTCTCCCCTCCCATCTGAAAAGGAAGGGTTTAACTTTCCAGAACAAAGCAGGTGCATCCCAGTGGCCTTACACCCAGGCTGCAAATAAAGAGAATATTGCCCTAAAGCTGGTTTGTGGTTTGGTTTTTTTTTATTCCTGCCCTGGATATCAGCCTGCAGGTGGGAACCACAGGAAGCCTGGAGGTGGCAGGGACCAGAGGTGGTACTCCCATCACCCAACCTATTACAGGGGTCACAGCCCATCCTTGGGAGAAATCACTGATTTATTGCTGATATAAGAGCTAGATCTGGGGGCAGAGCAGGGCCAAAGCAAATGCCAGGCATCACGGTAGCCCATTCCTTGCAGGGCTTCCCCTTTGCACAGGATGAATTATGCT
>NW_009602247.1:0-5067 GCF_000690535.1 Cariama cristata
CTTTTCATATTGAGGCACCCAAAACTACACAGAGTACTCGAGGGGAGGCTGTACCAGTGCAGAGTACAGCGCAACAATCATCTCCCTCGACTGGCTCGCTATGCTGTGCTTGATGCACGCTAGGGTACAGTTGGCCCTTTAGGCTGCCAGGGCACACTGTTGACCCATGTTCATCAACTTGCTATTGACCAGAACTCCGAGGTCCCTCTCTGCAAGGCCACTCTGCAGCCTCTTGTTCCCCAGTCTATATGTGTATCCAGGGTTGCCCTGTCCCAGGCACAGAATCCCATACTTGCCCTTGTTAAACTTCACACAGTTGGCGATTGTCCAGCTCTCCAATTTGTCTAGCTCTCTCTGCAGGGTCTCTCTGCCTTCAACAGTGTCAATGTCTCCTCCCAATTTTGTGCCATTGGCAAACTTACCAAGTATTCCTTCAAGTCCTGCATCCAAGTCATTTATGAAGACATTAAAGAGCACTGGCCCTATGGTGGATCCCTGAGGAACCCCACTGGTGACTGGTTGCCAGTCCGATGTGACCCCATTTACTATAACCCTTTGAGCCCAACCTGTCAGTCAATTGCTCACCCATTGCATTGTGTGTTTATCCAGCTGTATGCTGGACATTTTGTCCAGGAGGATACAGAGAGGCAGTATTGAAAGGTTTACTGAAATCTAAAAAGATTACATTGACTTAATTCCCTTGGTCAATCAGGTGGGTAACCTTGTCATAAAAAGAAATTAAGTTTGTTAAACAGGACTTTCACTCTTGAACTCATGCTGACTGGGAGCAATGACTGAGTTGTCTTTCAGGTGTTTTCCAGTAATTCCCAGAAGAGTCTTCTCCATAATTTTGCCAGGCACTGAAGTGAGACTGACAGGTCTGTAGTTCCCAGGGTCATCTCTATTGCTCTTCTTGAAAACTGGGACAACGTTTGCAAGCTTGCACTCAACTGGGATCTCTCCAGAGTCCCAAGACCATTGAAAAGTCATTGAGACATTAATTGAGTTTTGGCCACACAAATTTCCTCCCTACAGTAGCAAAAGGCGTCTCTCTAGTCCTCCCCTGTTGCCTGACCTTGCTTCCAGAGACTTTAAAGTATTTTCCCATTTACTTAATCTATTTTACTGCTACATAAATTCAGAAATTGATTGTCACAAATTTCTGGATCATAGACTTAAAAGTTTCTAGACTTCCTCATCTTGTGGCTTTGGTTGTACCCTCATCACATTAGGAGTTAAGGATTTTCCTGTAATTTATTCATAGCCTGTATTTGCCATCTGGTGTATTTATAGAAAGAAATCAAATATCTGTTTCCTAGCCTTCTTTGCTAAAGTAGTTGTAGCTCCCAAAATAAGAGTTCTAGTATACTATGTTTGTAATAATGTCACCTCCCATTCATTCCATTAGCCAAAGAACTGGGTAATTATTTAGTACAAGGCAGGAGAGCTATGAACAAAAAAAAGATTCTACTGGGCTGTTTTGTCACTCCGGAAACATATTTTCTAGCCTGTGTCATCTATATATTGTCTTAATTTCTAATGAATGACTATTCTGCCATGGATTTGGATAACCACACAAACAGCTGAACCCAATGACTTAGATGACAGAATATGTTTTCAGAAATCTGTGTTACATTGTGGTTCAATGTCATTGTTGTCAAAATAATCTGCTAATGGGATACCAATCTATGAGTTTGCTAGTGGCAAATACAAGTATCAAACCATTTTTTAAATCTCTGCTGGAATTAACACCAAAAAAGTGTTCATAAATTATAACAATATCATAAAATATTAGATAATTGTCTCCTAAATGAAATGAAAACGTCAGTGTAAAATTTTTTAGGTGAGAACTTGTTTGTTACAAAGTAATTCCTTTCATTATTGGTTACAATTCACTGTAATTACACAATCTATTAAAAAAAAGTGAGAAAGAATGTCACCGTTTAAGGTTGGGCCGGCTCTTAAAACAGGCAGCAGATGCTCTCTGTTAACCCCCTACCTCCCCTCTAGGAGGGGAAAGGACGGAGAAAAGGGAGAGAGACTTATGGGTTGGAAATTAAAACTACTTTAATAATACAATAATAATGGAAAATAGTATAAGGTATTAATAGTAGTAGTACTAATAGTGGAAATAAAGAAAAGTATACAAAACCAATACTGAGTGTCCCAATGACGATCGGGGATTGCAGGCCACACGCCACAGCCCCCAGAGGCTCGGCTGGTTGCCACACAAGGGCGCTCGGCTGTTGCCACAGCAGGGCGGGCACCCGGACGTCCCGGACCGGACTCCACAACCAACAGGAACTGGATTCAGGAATGCACGGATCGGGGTTGGAGGCAGGAGAGCGAGCAGGGTCCCACAGGGATGCCGGCCCTGAAAGAAAAGAGACTGATCTTCGTGATCCCTTAGCTTTATGCTGAAGAAGATGTGGATGGGATGGAATACCTCGTTGATCAGTTTTTGGTCACATGTCCCATCTGCACTCTTCCACAGGTGTGACCCTTTTATGACTTTTTGCTCACCTAACCAAAGAAGGCCAGCAGTGGCCTTGGTTCTCGTAGGGATAAGTATAAACATGGGCCATTCTGCATACCAATCCTACTGATACTTCAGTAGCAACTATAAACATCGAGCGTTATCAGGCCTGAAAAGCAGACAGTGTCTGAAAAACATGTAGCTGTACTGTCAGAAAGTGCAGTTACTTAGAAGGGGTTTAACTGAAAGAAAAACTCCTGAAAGGAGAAAATAGCCCTGTTTTAGCCAAACGAGGACAAAGAACTATCCTTAAAATACACTGAAAAAAAACCAACAACTTTTCATCTTCTGTCTAACTTTGGGGGAGGAAAGCATCAACAGCAGCTGTTTTAATTATGTATTTTCTTTCCAATAAAAATGAAGAAAGTTCCTGAATTGTCAACAAAATAAGTCTGTGCATCTCCAGAAGTGGACAAGCAGTAACAACGTCACAAATTTCTCCACCTCAATCACAAGAATAAACAAGATTCACATAATAAACATTCCTCTGTCTACCATAGCTGAAAGAGGTTATTAGATCATGGTATTAAATCATGTTTGAGAACACAAAATTAGGGCATGAAAGTGGTGCTTTTATTTTACAAATGACTGGAGTAATTCCATGAGATGCTGGAGTCTGTTGAAGTGATTAGAGTACACAATTTCTACATTTCAGGAAGATATCGTAATCCTATGACTTTGGACTAATCTGGGAGAGAGTTTTCTCTCAGGAATTTCCATTTTGTGTGCAGTAATTAAATATGCATAGATCCATTTTGTGTGCAGTGAGATCCCAGCTGGAGGGGAGAAATATCCCAATGAATTTATGTCTGTTTTATTCAAAATGGAACAGAATCCTCAGACATTTCAGAAAACAATATATTTTTACAGTGCTTTATTCCAGTGTATCCTCAATAATTTTTAAGTTCTGTGCTCAGAAGGTTATTGTAGCTAGGATACAAGGATGTGATCATATTTTTAGTGTATTTTTTTTTAGGGCAAAAGAACTTGTTTACACGCTTATTTCCAGAAGATGAATCAAAGAAACTGCTGGTGAAATACAGAAAATCACATAGATACCAAAGCAGAACTTAGTATCTATTTTCAGAAAAGCAGTCTAAGATTAATGTCCCTACAAAGCCTATCTAAACAAAAACCTGTAGTCCCACAGATACACGTGTCCAGAAGCACAGGTGCTAATCATCTAAACCATTTGCAACTACAGCTGTTGAGAACTAGAAACAGGATGTCATTCATCTTACCCAGTTTTAGAGATCTACAAGGTAGATGCCAACATCCAAGCTAGTTGTCTGCTCAAAAAAAAAACCCTGAATAAGTCATATGAATCATGCATCAGAAATGCTTATTTATTTGTATTGACTAGCTTAAGTGAGATGTCTAAAACCTATACATAAGATGTTAAGCAAGACGAATTTTATTCTGAAGGTCCCCATTTCTACATCTTTTGAAAGGCTTAATTTGCTAGACATCTTAAAAGGACACCTCACACTGAAAACATTTGTTAAAATAAAGTTAGAGAATATGATGTTCTGTTGTGGTTTCAGCTGGGACAGAGTTAATTTTCTTCTTAGTAGCTGGTAGGGTGTGTTTTGGGTTTAGTGTGAGAATAACCTTACCTGATGCTTTAGTTGTTGCTAAGTAGCGCTTATCCCAAGTTAAGGACTTTTTCACTTTCCCATGCTCTGCCAGCAAGCAGGTGTACAAGAAGCTGGGAGGGAGTACAGACAGGACTGGGGGGGGTGGGGACCGGCATGGTCGGCGCACATGTTTTAGCCATAGGGATATTCCATATCATAGAACGTCATGCCCAGGATATAAACTGGGGGAGTTACCTGGGAGGGACTGATCACTGCCTGGGGATTGCTGCTCAGGTGTGACAGACAGTGATGATCATTCTGCCTTAAACATTTCTTGGTACATAAAGTGTACAAAAGTTCCTCCTGTGGTTTTGCTGCCAGGGACTGCACAAAGGAAAAAATAGGCTCTTTGTACCCTTTTGCGATTCTGATACCACAAACAAGACAGCTGTTTCTGGCCCTGTGGAGCACTGAACTAGCTAACTGCCTCAAAGCCTAGGCGAATGTGGTTAAGGCATCCAGGATAGAAAACACCTTCAGTAGAGACAATGCTGACAGTGAGAATATCTGATGCATGTGCAAAGAGTACATCTACACTGCATGCGGAGGCCAACTTCGGTCCAAGTCTCCTTGCGGAGGGGCTCTGTCGCGAAGATGACCACAACAGATGTACTGCACATACACTATGTTTCTGTGTGGGCACCAACCAAGAAGTAAACACCTTCCGAGAAACAACACAAGACTACTGAGAATAAGAAGATACAAAAAGAAGCCAACCTCTTTGCAGGGAGTACATACCCACCACTGACGACTGGATGAGCGGTAGAAGCAACGCTGGATCCAGGGTGGTACTATCATCTCGATCTCTCACTGCTTCTTTCCCTCTCTCTCTCTTCTTCCTTTTGCATATATATCCTCATTGAGGAAATAAAAGTATACCTAGCTTGGAGCTGA
>NW_009602248.1:0-49920 GCF_000690535.1 Cariama cristata
TATATATATTTTATATATTTTGCATTTTTCAGAACCCCGGCTATGCAGGACGACAGGAACTTCCAGAAAATCTGAAGATTCAGTTTCGCACGGTTGCTATGATGGTGCCTGACCGTAGCATTATTATGCGAGTCAAGCTGGCAAGTGCTGGTTTCCGAGACAACCAAGTCCTTAGTCGAAAATTCTATACACTCTACAAACTCTGTGAAGAGCAGTTATCTAAACAGGTAAAATAAATATTTGTCCAACAGTAAGCTGTCACTAGAAGGGTATGTAGAGGATATACTTTCATAGAATATATAATTATTTTTACACTCGTGAACCTATTCATTTTTTAAGGTTTTCAATTTCAAGTTCTAGAAACAGAATCTGAAATCATCACGTTGTTTTTCTTTTTCACACTAATTTGTGCAGTAAAGGGAGTTTGATTTGTGATTTTTAAACAGAGTGCAGTTGTTGGAGAAGTTATGAGGAATGGTGTATATTGCTCTGCTGAACTTTGTAGAAGTCACGTTTTTCAGTCTCCTCACTTATGAAGGTTATATCTATTGGAGAAGAAGTGTAAGAACTGTAAATAAGAGTGCCTAGAAGGCACTGTCTTGCTGAGTGCTACCAGAAAAGTGCTATTCTGTTTGCTGTGGGGTATTTAAGTAGAAACAAAGGATAAAGCTGCTTTTAAGAACAGAATTAGTTGTTGCCTTTTGAATGCCCTGTGCTGGCTGTCCACTAGAGGGTCTCAAAGAGAAATCATATGAATGGTAGGTAAGTTGCAGCTCAAATGCCTGCTTTGGTTGGATCCTAGTGAACCTGGGCATATTGACTACATTCTCCATTATATTATTTCAGTTCTGTACCACATATTTGTTAGTGACTACGTTGACTTCCATGTATAAATCTTGGATTACACCAGAATAAGATCATGGTGCATCATATTGCCCTCATTATTTCAGAGTTAAAACAAAAAAGTACAGATTTGGATTTTCTCTTCCTTTCTCCATACCTCTGTAATTTCACTCTCAATATATTTAATTTCTGTCAGGTTTCTTTTTCTGGGAGAGTTTTACTCACCAGCTTTATGTTGTAGACTGGCTTCTGAAGGGTCATATTTGCCACTGACTTCCCTGTAATATTGCCCAGGGTGTCTCCATTAGCCTTTGAATTAGTTTTTAGGCAAACTGAATCACTGATGTAGCATCACTAGCGTTAGTCCATTTGTTGCTGACCAACCTACTCTCTCGGTCCTGTCATCTGCCTGTGTTTTATAGTTACCAAGATTATAGGCTGCATTTGTCAGAGGATCATTTTCCAAGAGCTCTCTCTTAAGTGGAATTTGTGGACATTGTTTAGGAAAATCTGTGTATGCAGTGTTTCAGCAGTTAGCAAGATACCTTGTCTCCAGAATATTGAATATGGATCTCCTTTTTTTCCCTCAGGCTTGGCCTCAGTAAGAGTAAATTTTCTGATTGCCTCAGTTTGTCTGGCCATTTTTGTCCTGGACATGATTCTTTCTTTCAGTGTGAAAGAGACATTTAAGCAGGCATGAGAAATTCAGCCATCTACCTCTGCAAAAGTGCTTTGCTTGTTTTGTGTTGTCATGGGTGTTGGAACTGGTTCACTCCTGGACAGAGTACTTAAGAATCACACACACGCAAACAAAACTTAACTGTGTACAAAGCTTAATCTATTTTAATGGTGTACAATGTTTTGTACATGACCATTGCTGTATCTGCACGAAGAGTTTCTGTGTGTAGTTTGGTCATTTCTGCAGCAGAAACTGCCCTGCAGTCTCTGAGACAGCAAGATTCTCCACTGAGCATGTTAATCAACATTTTTAAGCATATATGTAGTACTTATCAGTTGGCCTAGGGATCGTAGGAACTGCCTGAAAGACTCTGTGGAACTGTCTGTGATTCTCATCTGGAGAACTCCTGTACCAATTAGTCAAATGCTTTGTTGTGAAGGCGTGTAGCCTTCACGAAGTCCTCTGGACATTTTACACTCACAAATGCAGACTCTGTAGAAAGAGGAACTCTGACTCACAAGTAACCAAAGGCACCCTGAGTGACTATCATCTCCTTTAGTAAAGAAAACCACACAAAAGTAAATGAATAGTCCATAGCAAATATAGGAAGGCCAACATGCCCACAAGCCTGTGAAACAGTTATCCTGACAGAGCCCCCAAAGCTGAATTATTTGCCTTTGTTATGGGACTTCTAGCTGAAGTTCCCTGCTGCCTCCTTCCACAAGCCTCACCCAGATTAGGGAAAACAATAGAAACTGAAAAGAAAAACCTGACAAGGCTTGAAAGCAAACGAGGTCATAATCCCTTTTTGAGGATCATCTGTTTAAGGTGCTTTCGTATGGAGAAAACCACTGATACCCGTTTTTTCTTTTCCCCACACAGCAAAATATGCTTCTAGAGTTGAGGTTTTTCTTTGCAGATTTTTAATTCTTCCTTACAAGAGCATCAGCTATACCACTGCAGCCCATTTTGCCCAAATGCAATCTTTTCATACTGTTAAAAGATGCAGCAAAGAAATAGCTAATAATCCACATTTGTCAGTAAATTCTAGCTGTTCTGTGCCATTCCTGAAAGGCAAAGCAGTTGTAAAACTAGCAGACTGATTAAGGAAAATAAATGATGGTTGCTTTTAACCACCTGTCATGTTGGTCAGTTGGAATGTGCCAGAAAACCTGTCTTTAAAAGTAACTTTAGATTTTCTAACAGGTATGACAGTATTTCTTCAAATTTAACAAAGTGTCACTTCTATAGAATCATAGACTTATGTAAATTGGAAAGGGCCTCCAGAAGTCACCTTGTCCAACTTCTGGCTCAACACAGGTCAATTTAGCGCAGATTCCTAAGGCACTTAATGAGTTTTGAATATCTCCAAGGATGGAGATATTTAATCTCTCTAGGCACCTTTTCTGTGTTTGACCACTCTTATTGTGAAGAATCTTTTCCTTATGCAAACCATTGCAATTTCCCCCGTTGCAGAATTTTACCATTGTCTCTTTTCCTCTCACTTGATCATCCTTTGCTGGACTCATTCCAGTATGTCAGTGATGGTCATCTAGCATGGAGAAAAAGAAATATATCACCCCTTGTCATGATTCTGGATATTTCACTAGGACATACCATTTACTAAATGCTATCAGACTTCGTCATCAACGTATGATCTGCCTTCCAAACTTCACATGGAGTTGTTTTTGTCTTAATGTTTCCATCTGCAAATGAGATTTCCTGGCAGTACCTGACTGACTATTCATATCTAACTTTTTCAGCTGGTAACAACTTAACACCTCATTGAATGATAGAAAATGAGGCTGGATGGAGCCTTGAGGGGTCATCCATTTACCTTTCTGGAGGAAAAAATAGTTCTTACCTAAATAATTTGCTCTAAATGTTTGTGACTCTCCTTAACATTTTCCATTGACAGATAGCCTGCAGTTTCCCAAGCAATCTGTTCCAAAGTTTCATTTTCCTTACAGTCACAAAGTTTTCTCCAAAAGTTAACTTGAATCTCCCTTGCTGTAATTAAGTACATTACTACTTTGCCTTTCTATTCCTTCTGTCTTCTTCTTTGCAGGTATTTTTTGCTTGTCGAAGACTTTTATCGTAACTCGTCCTACATATTTGCTCTTCCTACTTCTACAGTAGATTGTGATTTGCTTCTGACATAGCATGTTTTCTAGTCAACTGATAACTTTAATTTCTTTTCTAAATGCTCTTCAGTAGGGTTCATCTTCAAATGTGGAATCCAACTTTTGGGCACAGTACAGAAGTGTCAACTGCAATGGAAATATCTTTTCAACTGTCCTAAAAAGGACACTTCTATTTTTATTGCCCACTATAATTGTAGATATGTCATTGGGGAGCTTATGACTTCAGTCCAATGTCAGATATTTTTCTGCAAAGTTTTCTGCAGCTGACTTGTTTCTCAGCTGAATGAGGAAGCGTTGTTACTCTTCTTTAGTTGTGCAGTTGGTTATTTGCATCTGTGTAGTATTTTGCACTTGTCTTTATTTAATTGCATCATGCATAGATCGTTTATTAAACTTCTGTTGGTAATTTTGAACTCTAGTTGTGGTTTAGTTCACCAACTTTGTACCGTCTGCAAACCTAATCAATAAGTTATTCCTTGCTGAAAATTCTGGGTTATACTCAATGTATTGTTCCAATTTGTCAGCCTGGGAAATAGGGGTGGGGGACTGGGCGAAGGTGTTGGTTTAGTTTTATCTTTGTTTCTCACCATCTAAATGTATTCTAATTGGCCATAAATTAAATTAATTTTCCCCAAGTCAAGTCTGGTTTGCCTGTCATGGTAATTGGTAAGTGATCTCTCTGTCTTTATATCAACCCATGAGGTTTCTTTTAATCTTCTTTTCTCTCTCTGTCCTGTTGAGCAGGGGGAATGAGAGAGTGGCTGGGTGGATGCCTGGAAACTGGCCAAGGTCAATGCACAACAGATAGTGTAAAAAAGTGTCTATGCACTTGGTCGCAAAACCATTTCTGATCAATCAGAAGGGGCAGATGTTATCCAAATATAAGAATATCTTTGTTATCTCCTTCTATGTCTGTCTTTACCACTTAGTTTTCTGAGCAGCCGGAAGTAGTGGAAACTTTATTTAAAACTTTTACCCTGATAGCTTTCCTTCTATGATTTGCATCAATGTTCAAAGTGGAAGCACATTACAGAACATTTGCATATATTTTCAAATCTATGTTAACTAAGACAGAATTGTATGTTCAGGTATGAGTACTAAAATTAATTGAATATGTCTGTATGGCTCTGCAAATGTGCAGCTGAACCTGTAGTGAAAGGGAAGATACTCGAACCCTTACTTGCCTAAGTCCAAAGCTGGTTAGATACACCCCTAGGATGCACATGGCTGTTGGAAGTAAATCCTTCTGTTCTGAACCAAGTTGCTATGAAACTATCCACAGAACAGAAAGTCATTAAGTACAGGATAGGATAGGCTTACATATAACAAATTGTATCTGAATAATTTCAGTATGTTTCTTTATATCAGCAAGTGATTGGCCCTTTTAGCCGTGAATCCCCGTACCATATATCAAGATAGCAAAAGTCCTTGCACGAGCAGAAAATAGAGGGTAGTCTGATGACATGTGGTTTGCTGTTTGTGCATCTGGCAAATTAGGAATTTAGGAAAATGATAGAAGATACAGCTCTGTTACAGGTAATTTGTAAAAGTAGTAGTCTACCCCCAAAAGGGATGCTTGGTAGGTATGGACATACAACACAGGAAAATATCTTCAGGATATGATAGCAACAGAACTGGAAATCTAGTTGAAAAGATGAAAAGCCGTGAAATGCATCATATTTAAAAGTTCAATAGCATGTTTATTTATTTAATGAGTTTAGTTTTCAGCCCTCTCTTGAATTGAAAGTGTTTAATCTTTGTGGTACCAATTGTGTTTATGCATTATTTAAGGTTCACTACGACTTTGGGCTTAGAAATATCCTGTCTGTTTTAAGAACACTTGGAGCAGTGAAAAGATCTAATCCCAAAGAGCCAGAGAAAACCGTAGTCATGAGAGTTCTGCGGGACATGAACCTCTCCAAACTGGTACTGTAACACTGGTGACTTTACCAAAAAAAGTACTTTGTTTGCATTTTCAAGTGTATTTAATATGCACTTTGACAAGCTCTTTTTCTTTGGCAGTTGTATACATTATTTTGCATTTTTTATTATGGTCCGTCAGTGAGTGGAGAATCGGAATACAGTTACGATGTGAGCACTATGTGTCTTTTAAAGAGAGGAAAACACATCAGAAGCCTTAGCTGAAAAAAGTCATTGGAAATACCATCAGATCCTAGGGGACCTAACCTGGTGCTCTAAATGGCTCTTGTTTTTTCTTCTTTCTGCCCTAAGGAGAGAAAGGAAGAATACATTGTATTAACTTTTAATAGTGTTATTAAAGATCCTTCTTAATCCAGAATTTCAATTTATACATTTCTTGGGAGTCTGTTGCCTTTTCAGAACATCATAAGAATTACAATGAGTGAGGTAATTGGAAGCAGCTAACGCCTACTTGTATAGTCTAATCTCTTTTGATATTACTATTTAAAGTATTCATCTTTCTTTTTATTGCTGTAATTGAAAGGTTATAGCATGTCTGGACTCTGTGTATTTACCTTGGGAGCCAGCTTTGTGATGGAACCAATTACTCTGTTTCTGATGTTAATCTATTCAGCGCATTGGTACATGCATTCAAACCTATAGGCATGCTTCAGTGATTTACAGAAGGAAAAAAATCATAAAAAATCCAAAGCAAAATATGATTTGAATAAATCTTGCTGGCTTATGTAGCAAATGAAGAAACATGTGTGTTTATATATTGAAGAAAAGTGTATTAAGATGTTAACATTTTTATAAGCTTTAAGTATTTAATTTAGAAATTACTACTTGTGACTGCATTGTATGAAATTCACTTAATAAAACTGATTCATAATTATAATATTTGCTTTGGAAAAGATAAGGTTTTCTACTGCCATCTTTTAAATGGCATATTCTTGAAGATTGTTTACAGCTGTAATAATAATTTCAATGAATAAATAATGTAATTCCCTTTGACAGGTGGATGAAGATGAACCGTTATTTATGAGTCTCATTAATGACCTGTTCCCTGGAATTACTCTGGATAAAGCTGGGTATCCTGAACTACAGTCAGCCATCCAGAAACAGGCAGAGAAAGCAGGGCTTATTCATCATCCACCATGGATACTTAAACTCATTCAGCTGTATGAAACTCAACGAGTCCGACATGGTTAGCATGCCAGATGAGGTTTTGAGACTGTAAAAAAGCAATAGTTTTTTATATTATCTGCTACAGAATGCAGATTATTTTCACAAAAAAGTATTTTAAAATTGAACAGATGTCATCTTTAAAGCCTATGTGGATATTTTGCTAGGAAACTGTTATGACTTTTTTTTTGGTGTGCAATGCACACATAGTGAGATTTTAGCTTTGTTGTATTACATTTTAATGGGAAATATGAGTGTGGCCTTCAGTGATTGAGATTTCTATGGAACAAGTTAAAATGTAGAGTATACATTAAAATTCAGAAAGAGCTGATGTTGTTCAGTGTCCTGAAAGCAATTGTTGCCCTCAGACACAGTTCAGTCATGAGGTTCATGTTTAATGTTCCTGTGAGATTATGATGCTGAGAAGATTACAAAAAATAATCTCTCAAACCTTTACTTTAATAGATTCTACCAAGCATGCAATATAGTTCTAAATGTTGTTCTTTGTGTTCAATTCTGGCCATTTACACTGAGGAGAAATAAGCCCACCTCCTGCTGGACCAGGGGGATTGGACAAGATGATTTTGAGAGATCCCTTCTAACCTCAACCATTCTGTGCTTCTATGAATAATACATCTTTACAGTGTACAAAAGGCTAATCAGTAAAGTTTATCCTGTCCTGGGAAGGATACAAAAGATAGTAGTAAAACCAGGTTTGCAATTCATAGCTGAGTAGAAAAAAAATACCCCTACTTTGAAATATCCCTCACCCCCCTAACCTCTAACACCTAAGGATTTTTTAGTATATGAAGGAGAAAATATAAAGGAAATGTAACTAAAGGAGCAAAGATTTATGAAGATGTCATCCTTTCTAGTCTCCTTTTTCATGTCATAGTAAGAGAATAGTAAGTTTAAACTAATGGAACAAATAAAAGGAAATATTCATTCGCCTAGCACAGTCTGAGACCTTAATGCCTCAAACGTTTAGTTCAGATTATTGGTTAAACCAAAGAACTGGTTAATGCTGTGCTGAGTTAATAATTTACATCCAGCTTGCTGGGTTCCATGTTCCATATCAAATCATAACACCTATATCTATATAGGAACCATGGAAGTTTTAACGATTTCAGTCATGATTGAATGCGCCTCTCGTTAGAAGCAGCTGTTTGGTCTGTGAGACACCACAGACGACTGTTCCTCAAAAATCTTCAGGATTCACTGTGGCATTCTACTTAGATGCTGCTTCTCTCCACGTGTCCCTGCTATTCTGAGGGGTCATGCAGCTCCAATCGGCCTAATACTTGGGCGCCCAGGGCCTTTCTGTGACACAAGTTATTGCATGGAGGGAAAAAGATTCTGTTTTCGTGACTTCCATTTGTCCTACTCCTGGACCCATGGATTTATGGAGAGCTCACCATAGGATTTCAAGTAATGAGGAAAACTCTGTAAAATGCATGACTTCTCTTGGTTGAAATACAAGCAGTATGTGCAAATGAAGTGCTCATGCACACACACACACACACACGTATGCATGGAGACTCAATGCGTGGATCCTGAAGTCTCTTTTGCGTAACAGTTTTGATCGAAATGCTGTTGAAACCAGCAGAAAAACTGTTCCATTAACATTGAGGGGCTTGGATTAGATCTCCCCATATGTAACATATGACACGAGTAGGTGATTATCTGAGTGCTCAAGTTGGTTTTGGGAACGTTGAGCTCCCTTTAGTTTTAGAGAAAACATCAAGCAGTCTGCATTGTACAGGATTAGATTTGTAACTTGGGTTTGTGATTGCTTGTTCCATACCTTTGTTGAAGAGATTTTCAAAGCCAACTAAGGATGATGTTGTCTGGTTGCCTTTAGGGTTAATAGCAGTTATCTAGCTCCCTTAGATGACATTGGAAATCTCAGTTAGAATGTCCCATCTGCTTCTGGACAGACTCTGGGCCTCATGAGTAGGTGATTTAGAAAATATAACTAAAAAGGATCAACTGTAGGCTCAATTTATTGTTGAGGACCTGGCTTCTCTTCCTTAGGCAATACGTGTATACACTGCTGAAATGAAAAGTGTAATTGCTGTTAACTGTTTTTTATGTAAGAAAGGTGTATTAAAATGTCAGCATGGATGGGTGCAGGTACATATTTTTGTTACTTTTGCTTCAGAAAGATACACTTGATTTTGTATATCATTGGGAACTACTCATTCTCACTAAATACATTTAGAAATTACTGATTTTGTTTACCACCAGTCCTGTCAATGTCATTGCATGTGAACATCAAAAGGCAGTTGTGTTTTCCAATTTGAAAAAGGAAAAGAACTGCCTGAGGGAGGATACAGACCCACATAGGCTTGCCTATCATAATAGAGCAGACATTTATGGAGGCCTTTTAATAATATTTTAAAATTCCATTTCAGTCAACATTAAGTGGAGTGAGAAACATCTTTTGTGTATTAGCTTTTGATAAAAATAAAACAAGGATCATAGATACAAAGAACCATTAAATGGTAATATGACATTTTGACATTTCATTTTAAACCATGTTTATATTGTTTTAAGGTATGATGACTCTAGGTCCAACTGGTGCAGGAAAGACAAAATGCATTAATATTTTGATGAAAGCAATGACAGATTGTGGTGCTCCTCATAAAGAGATGAGAATGAACCCAAAGGCAATCACAGCTTCCCAGATGTTTGGTACCCTTGATGTTGCTACAAATGACTGGACAGATGGCATTTTCTCTACATTATGGAGAAAAACTTTAAAAGTGAAGAAGGTAATGGATATTGTAGCATGATAGTTAATAAGGACATTTAATACTGTTCCCATAAGATCTTGTTACCTGTCATTTATGTGAAAGATCTTCCATTATAAAATCAAATGGGAAGACACAGTGTTGTCTTTGGTTCTGACTAGCTCAATGTATGCAAGAGTCAGAATTGTGTGTATATGCCAGAGAGCACTAGGCTTCCCAAGGACTTGAGGTTCCAGAATTAAACTGGAAAAGATTTTAAGAGTTTTGCTTCCTTCTAGAAGCAGGTAGTCCTGCCATTCAAACAGAAAAGCAAGGGCTGTTCATGTTTTGGTGTGAGGACAGGAAAGTTAATTTTCTTCTGTCCGGTTTTAAGTCATTGCCACTCTATTTCATTAATCATATCAGAATGTAAGAGGCTTTGGTAAGAAATCAGTATAGGCATTTCCCAATTCTCTGATCAAACCTGCAGATGATGTTTCATGGAATCATAATTACACTCAAATCTTCTGAAGTTTCATTCAGTTCTCACTTGAAAAATGGGAAGCCTTACGTGAAATATTTAGGTAACATCCCACAAGGACTGACTGTATGCCCGTGTTTGTGACTGTATTTAATGGGAAATGTGTTCATCCACCTTGATGGATGCTGAGCTGGCTGATGTACTTTTGTAGAAGAAAAGGACAGTTTTCTGCTTAGAACAGCACAAATTACTTTTTGTCACTATTCCTTAATATCCTTTTTGATTGACACAGGATAAGAAAAGAAGGATTAAAATCACTGTGCAAATTGTAAAAACTGCAGTTTGTGCTGAGCTAATGAGCACCAAATTGTGACTCATTATTTATATCCAACAGTACATTCTCTGAGATTAAGTAAATGTGTATTTTTGGTCAATGCACATAAAGTTGCATGTGTGTGTCTCTCCTTTTTTTTTAGAGTGAGCATATCTGGATAGTTTTGGATGGACCTGTTGATGCAATATGGATTGAAAATCTGAACTCTGTTCTGGACGATAATAAAACCCTTACTTTGGCCAATGGAGATCGTATTCCAATGTCCCCCAGTTGCAAAATTATTTTTGAACCTCACAACATTGACAATGCTTCCCCTGCAACAGTTTCTCGTAATGGGATGGTCTTCATGAGTTCTTCGGTGTTAGATTGGAAGCCAATTTTAAGGGCTTGGCTGCAAACGCTACCTGTTACATACTCTGATGTCCTATGGAATTGCTTTAATGCTGTATTTCAGGTACTTAATTCAATCACTTCAGAAAAAACCATTGCATTTCTTATTCTTTATTTAATGAAGCATTGTTTCTTCCTAAGTGCTTTTTCAATTATTTACTTCTCTTTGTTTATGTAATAAAATAAGGATGAAGGATTTAAAAGAAAAAAAAAGAGAGAAAATTATCTCTAACATTAATGAATGAGTGAAACTATAACAGATGAATAATTTGGATGCTTTGTTTTGTCTGCATAGGTTAGTGGGCAATGAATTGTTAA
Source organism: Cariama cristata (assembly GCF_000690535.1). NCBI lineage: Eukaryota > Metazoa > Chordata > Aves > Cariamiformes > Cariamidae > Cariama > Cariama cristata. Next base: position 11,027 of record NW_009602248.1, read on the forward strand.
ATCTGTGATTATTTTATAATGCATGTTGGCAAAACAGAGATATTCTCTTTGCTTTTAATTGTTACTGCAATTTTAATTCTTGTTAGGATACATAAAGGGAACGAGTATACAGCCTTATTTGTTTTAAATGTAAAGAAGAAAGTTCAGAAAGAAATTAAGCTAGATTCAGTCTGGTGGAATCTTTCTTAATTTGGACTACAACAGGAATGCATTTGCTCCATTAGTTATTTTTAAAAGACATGCTCTTGTTCAAATTAATTGAGGGTAGTTCTGTGCTCTGTGGTGTTCTGAAGCTCAGCGTAGGTGACTGTAGTGGTCTCTTCTGATTTTATGATCCATGGTTCTGTTCCGGAGAAGATTTTTGAGATGGCACCTCTTTGATATGTTTTCTGACTAAGCTGTGTTCAATCAATAGATCCAAAGGGGGAATTTTGAACGTTTTTTCCCCTCCATTTGGCCGTAGCATACTGAATCATTAAAAAGGTTTCATTAAGATTATGGGTGGTTGTACTCAATAGTGGGGCTAAAAGCATAATCTCAGTAGTATACTGTTTTCAATTACATTAAAATTCTTATTTTTTTCTTTGGAATTTTTTTTAAGAGATAGTTATTGCTTTGCAATCCTTCAGTGTTGTTATCGTCTCATTTCCCCAACATCTGTGGAACAAATGCAACTTCCTTAGATACCTTGCTTTCCCATTGGCTTGCTCCTGCCAGTTTCCTTGTGTAATTGGTGTTGGATTTCACAGGGGTTTCTGCTGTAATATTTCTCATCACTGTTGGATTTTACAAATGCAATTTTGAATGAACTTTGAGTGACATTTCAGAAAGTTTATTTATAAATCATGATAAAAGCAATGATTAATATAGTTTTGGAATGCCTTGAATGTCAACAAATGTCTCCTTACAGATATGTTTCGTTTCAGTGCCCATTTACTTTAAAACCAATGTTTAACAAGCTATTCATTTTGTTCTACCTCCAAAACATAATGATATGACACAGTATTTACTTCAGCAGCAAGAGAAACAATTCTGATAATGGATTTTAAAATATGCTTCCAAAGTAATGTATATGTGGGTCAATTTACTGCTTCTTTGCCACAATTCTATTTATATTTTATGCTACAACTTGCTCTGAAAACATAATAACAACGTTTAAAATACCCAAGCCTGAAGCAATAGCAATAAAGTCCGGAAAAATATGTATTTTATTAGATTGAGAGATGAAAATGCAGTGAAATATGAAGTTAGTTCTGTGCTGAATGCTGCACTTGGAAGTATCGAAATGTAAATTAAAGCTGTCACACTGTCAGTTTTCTTTCACTTTTAATGAGCTATCTTTGCTTCTGAAATAATAGAAGCGATAGCAGTGATTTTACAGATGAGGGTAACACTACTTTTGTATTCAGTTGGCTCTTTTTACAGTTATTATTTTCCCCTACATAAAAAAAAAAAAGGATAAATTCTCAAAGAAAATTTGTGAAATAAGATGCACAACAGTGGTAGTCAAACCCCAAATACAGACCTTGGTGAATTTAATGCTAGTGTTAAGAAAAGCATGGATATAAGCAGCTTACAAATATCTGATTTCCGGAAGCAAATTAAGATAAGGCTATAGATGGAAATACAGTAACTGAGGGGAATTGGTCCTGATATACCTATATACCTATAAAGACCTTTTGAAATCAATCTAAATTCGACCAAAATAGATGTAAGACAACTACTGTAATAATTCCAATTTGCTTACAAGAAATACTCGTTGTTTATGCTAATAAATATCGTATTTGTCACTGAAAGTCTGCATATTGGATAAAATCAGTATTAACGAACATACAGCAAGTAGCAATAATGTAGAAGGAAGCACCAGAGGATAATAGTCGTGAATCAGTGGAAAGAATCTATTTATTCTTTTCATTTATATTATAAATTCCACTGCAAGTCATTAGTTTTTATATAAAAGACAGGAGGTCGTCCAAAAGAAAAGGATAAATTAAAAAAAAACCCAAACAACAAAATACCTCTAAAACAACCCCCTGAAACCAACCGTATTTTGAAGTAAGGTAATCTTTGAGTCCTTTCTGTTTCCACAGGATTTTTTTAAAACTGTGTTTGAGGGGTTGGACTTTCATCCTCTCTTTCCCAGTTCTTTCTTCTCAGCAACATTTCCTGCTTAGAAGTAATTTCAAGTTAACTCCCATCCCCATATAAAGTCTCTACTCTTTTAAATTTAGAAGCTGCAAATTTCTTGTCTGTGAATGACGCTGCTACCTGTAAGCAACAGAATTGCTTAGCTGATGGAAGTAATTATCTGAGACAATTTCAAAGAACTGAAATAATTAAAATAATTACCTGAGTGGTGTTATTTAGTTTGTCTGCAAAGTGTGAAGCTCAAACTAGTGATGAATGTTGTGTGGGTAACATAAGTTTCAGCAAGTCTATGTGTTGTTTAAATGAAATTTTTTTTTTTTTTTTTTTTTTTTTAAATCTGGCATCCTGGATCCTTTATTGACCTATTCTGGAGACTTCAGGGAAGTCCTAAAACCAGCAGAGTAGTCAGATGTGATTTATTCCTCCCTCCACGTTAATTCTCACCCTGATCTTATTTGGGTAAAGGCTGATAATGCCTCTGGAGCCTAGAGTTGAATATATAATCCAAAGACTTTCTCAGCTTTAGTATTTAAATGCTGATGTTCAAATTAATGTTACAAATATTAATAACTTTGCATTATTTAATTGTTCTTGTTGTTGTCTAAATCCTTTTAGAGTATGTTACCAACTTCTTTTCCTAAAAAGTGTTCTACAGTCCAGTGAGTTCCACAGGGACTGTACACTGTGCAAAAAGGTCTTTTCTTATATGAGTTTTTACCATCTGACTTCATTTTGCAATCTCCTTGTGAGGGCTAGTAAAATCCTGATCCAAATTCTTCACAATTTATGTATATTTGTCATGCCTGAACTCATTTTTCCAGAACCCCTCTCCAAACACAATGCCATAATAAGTAATTAATTCATGCTAATTGCTGTCTTGATCTTGCATCCTTCTTTTGTTTTAAAAATAGTAGTAATAAAATATTAGCATATATGGACCTGATTTTTTTTTTCATAAACTCAAAGAACAAGAATTACACAAACCACACTGGAATCATAAGTACTATAAAACTTGTTCTGGTGAAAATTTGGCTCTTGAAAATACGCAGTACTTTACCTCATGAAAAGTCTTTATTCTGAGTGTGTCAAATCAATTATTAAACAATTTGCAGTGCCTTGTGAGACATCTAGTCTTATTTTACAGATGAAGAAACTGAATCTTAGAGAGATTTAAGTCCAAATTTTAAAGGACTTGACTTGAATCTCCCACCCTGTTTGCAGTGCCTTACTTCTATCCACTGCTTGTGGTACCCACAACCCCCTCAGTCACTTGAGCACCGTATGTGATGCTGGAATCAAACCGGGCATTTTAGAGGGAAAGCCACAAAAAGCAGCACACAGAGGTGGAAGCACTTTTGCTACTCACAAGAAATAACAAAAAAAGGAATGTTTTCTAAGCCTTCCTCCTCCTACGTATGCCCACATTCAGACTGTCTTCTTTCTCAGACCACTTAGCCATGAGTCCTATTCTAAAGATGCTTAAGTGAGTTTTTTCTCATAATATATGTCTTTGTTATGTGTGTTACCCACTATTCTAGTGAGATAGAACTCAGGAGGATGGGTAAAAATCTTGATTCAGTCTCTATGCCAATAAATACTCAGCATAGGGTACTTAGAGAACTTTAGTGGTAAAAACCAGTAAACTGAAAATTGGAACAAAGCTAGTCAGTATGTGGGTAAGCAACTCACTGATTTTTCAAAAATATCTAGGTGATTGTTTACATCTTTGGGTGGTTGAATGTCTTCATTGTCTTAGCTTTCTCAGTGACAGGACATGGGAGCCATAAATGGATATCCTCCAAAATTACTATCTCCCGTATTGTCCGTTGTACTTTTACTTCTCAGAATGAGTAGGCGGTGTTGATTTCCAAGGATTATGAAGGCAAATGGAACCCATAGGGAAGAAATTATATTAAAAATTGTTAAATGAAGGTGAAAGTAGGTTATAATTTACATCAGTCTGTACTGTGGATGGCCATTGATATTTTAAAATAATTCTACACTGCAGATGTAAAGAGAGGACTTTACATCAATTTGAAACTTTACTAAAATTGTTGCAGAAGACTTGGCAAAGGCAGACATGATAGCCATCACTATGGAGTAACCTGAGGAAAGTCCAGGTTCCATTAAAATCAATTGCAACGTTCCCTTTGAATCCTGCCAGGGTTCTACAGAAAACCGAGATTATTGGTTTTAAGAGGAACAGATACATTATGGTGCACTCAGAAAAGATCAGATAGACAGAAATTTATAATGGAGAGATTCTGCATTATATACATATCATTACAGCAATTCTAGTGCTTTTATCTTCCTACTACAAAAATAGCAATGGTAGATTAAAATCTCCAGTGGAGATCACAATTGGCAGACCTCTGATGTAACTGTAAAGCAGTCTTCAAATTGCTCTTCAGGAAATTGCTGTATGGAGCTCATATGAATAATTCTGCTGACTGTGGAACATCAAAGTTATTTTCTAATATCTTATTGTTAGCAAAATTTCATGATCTAAGTCTGAATGTTTATAATCCCAGAAATGGGGAAAAATGTTGTTTGGAATAAAGTTTAGAATATATTTGAAATTAAGAAATTCGTCTCATCTAAGTATAAATCATACCATTGAAACTGGTAAACAGATTCTTTACATGATGTTTTTCTTTCCCAGGATGTGATAGACTTTGTTTTCTCTGCTGTGACACCAAAAATGCCAATTTTAGAGTGTATGTACATCAAACAAGCTATTGACCTCCTACAGGTAGATATGACATTCAGTTTTTCTCTCTCATTCTGTTATTTGTGCTGGGACATTGTTCTGGGAGGGCAATAGTTACATATTGCATCTGCTCTGCAGGGTTTGTTGTCTGACCGAGATGAGAAACAACTCAGTGAGGAACATATTGCTCGCTTGTTCATATTTGCTATAATGTGGTCAGCCGGAGCTCTTTTGGAACCGGATGACAGGCTGAAAATGGAGCTGTTCCTGCGGAAGCACTCTGCAGTGAAAGAACTTCCAGCTGTGAATGGAGAAGAAACCATGTTTGAATTTGGTATCGATGCCTGTGGCCAGTGGGAGCACTGGTCAAAGAAGGTTTGTATGCTGTGACATGCTAAGCTTTCTTAATGAGTATACAGGAAAGATGTATTTGGTAAGAGGCATATTATTTTATTATTAAAACCCCTGCACAATTTGGTTAGGAAGATTAGCCCTACCAAATAATCAAAAGTTTCTTTTTTGAAAGATTTTTTTCTTTTCTCTATAAATATCTGTGGCAGAGAATAGGAACATGCATTTGAAATAGCTTTGAAAGTGAAACAGAAGTGATCTTAGCATTATCTACTGTCTGTCGCCCTACTGTTTAAGAACTCGCAGCAAGGAAAAGCTTTCTTCATCTAAGGGAGAACAGTGGAGTGAAAATATCCTGTTAGTCTAACACCCATTTAGAAAAGCTTGGCAAGGTACTGATTGATTATAAATGAATACTTGGCTTTCAGGAAGAAAAGTTTTGCTAATGTACATTTTATAAAGTACATTTGATTTTGTGTTCTGATGCAAAATGGTGGTGTGGGCAGGTAGAAAGTCTCAAACTTTCTGTGTGCCTTTCTTATGCAGGTCCCTGAATATATTTACCCTAAAGATTCGGTACCAGAATATACTTCTATTCTAGTTCCAAATGTAGACAGTGTCCGAACAGACTTTCTAATGCACACTATCATGAGGCAAGGAAAAGCTGTTCTTCTAATTGGGGAACAGGGAACAGCAAAAACTGTTATGATTAAGGTAAGTGGAATGGAAAAACATGTAGTATCTTTGTATGATAACATTGCAATAATTGACATTGGCACAAATGTTAAATTGAAGTGTAAGAATAATTTGATTTTTCTTCAGATTACGTACTAGCATTCTTGCTGAGGCATTTTGCCAGTACTCACATGGCCTACAAGCAAAAACCCGTGCGTATCTATACTTTGGTATAAAAGATTCTTTTAAACTTTGCTAACCATGGTGACAAGGTCATGTGATAAATGCTCTTTCATATGCTTTCTTTTCTTTCGAGAAGTCAAACTGGAGATTTTGCTAAGAAAATATTGATCCTTTGAGGATGTTTTATTTCCCTGTGCTTTGTCAGTGGTGCCATGTGTGATCTTTTGTACCCCCTTGTTGCATGGACTTTCTTCACAAGCCAAACTGCAGGGAAATAAAGAACTTCTTTCTTTACCCACTGATTTTTCAGAGGGTAAATTTAGTGTTTGTTGTCTGCTGTCTTAATTCCTTCACTGTAAATGACATATCATTCTTTCTATGGAAGAAAATAGTAACAGTATTGCTATTAAATTAACAAATGCATGCTTTCCATATTATAAAATGGTGCAGGTTAATCATGTGACACTTAAAAAATTAATAACTTCTTACTACACAAGAGCCAATAATCAAAAGGCTTAACAAACCCAGATGTCATACCAAACTTGGCATCCCTTATTTGAAAAAATGCAAGTGTAATGGTTTTCAGCATGGTGTCTGTGATTTCCAGGGGCATCTATAGACTCTTTGATTAATGAGAGGCAGCTAAGTAAAACTGATCTACTGTTGGGACAGCTGAATTTTCCATACAGGCACCATACCTGCACTGAAGGATTTGCAGAGGCCTTGAACTTGAAAATAACTGAAAAACACTGGCCTAAATTGACCTTTGGCTTTCTTAAAATCTGGAGTCATTTTGTGTCCCCCAGCCATGTGTTTTCTGAGCCCTGACAAAGTGAGTTGTACCAATGCCATCAGCCATTAATACTACTTCTTCAGTTTAGCTGTTGATGCCAACATGCATGCCGGTGTAATATGTCAACTTCTATTCCTGGCACCAGCTGGAGAACTATTTTAGCAGAGTGAAGAGGCGGGGTCTGGGTGGTGGTCTTGATATTCTGCATACTGGATTTTGGCCAGATACTGGCAACCTCCAGCCTTCAGCTGCCGTTCCTGTCCCTAAAAATAATTGGAGCTGATTCTCGGGAGTTGCTTACCCGGTATCTATTCTATAGAGCAGAGCATGTTCCTTACACAAGGGAGCATAATGCCAGTAGATATTTGATGTCATTTAAGGTTAGGAGTGAAAGTTAACTGCCTTCACAACTGTTCCCCTTCTGCTTCCACCTTCTGTAGAATTTTGCTTTACTATATGTTGTGGGAAAGAAATTTCCAGATACAAGCAGCTGGTTTCATGAAAAAATAAAGAATCATAGAATCATTATGGTTGGAAGAGACCTCAAAGATCATCAAGTCCAACCGTATACCCGATGCCACCATGCCCGTTAAAGCCACTAAACCATGTCTTGAAGCGCTATATCTAAATGTTTTTTGAACACCTCCAGGGATGGTGACTCCACCACCTCCCTGGGGAGCCCGTTCCAATGCCTAACGACTCTTACAGTGAAGAAGTTCTTCCTAATATCCAGCCTGAACCTCCCCTCACACAACTTGAGACCATTTTAGAAGAAGTTTTAATATAGAACACTTCGAGTAGTAATCTGAATTAATCTGAAATAATCTTCAGCATTGAGTAAGGCATCAGTATATATCAAAATAAAGAACCTATAATGGAGTGTTATTTAAGACCTTTACTCTCTGTATTATTAATTCAGGAATTGCAAAAAGTCCAGAATGTAACATGAAACTTGTATGATAGAGTGGAAAATTCTCTGACAGTTCAACTAACAAAAATAATCCCATTAAATAACCTCTTCTTTTTCAAAGATAGTGCTCATTTATGTACTGCAGAATATTACTGTTACCATGTAAAGATTCTGAAATGCCATAATGAATAAAACACAGGTGTATTTTTTGAATGATTCTGTATTCATAGTTGCAGTGGGTTGACCTTGGCCAGCTGCAAGATCCCCACCCAGCCTCTGGTTTCCTCCCCCTCCTCAACAGGACAGGGGTTGAGGTAAGGACTGGGAGATCACTCACCAATTATCATCATGGGCAAAACAGACTTGACTTGGGGAAAATTAGTTTAATTTATTTCTAATTAAAAATAGAATAGGATAGTGAAAAACAAAGATGATACTAAACACACCCTCTCCTCATCCCTCCTTTCTTCCCAGACTCACCTTCACTCCTCCATTCTCAAATCATCTACCTCCTTCCCCCCGAGCAGCAGAGGGGGGATGGGGAGTGGGGGCTGCAGTTGGTCCATAAGAGCTCATCTCTGCCTCTCCTTCCTCCTCATGCTGCTCCCTACTCCCAGATGGAGTCCTTTCCATGGGATATGGTCCTTCACAAACTGCTCCAGTGTGGGTCCCTTCCCCGGGGTGCAGCCCTTCAGGCACAGACTGCTCCAGCCTGGGTCCCTTTCATGGGGTCACAAGCCCAGCCAGCAAACCTGCTCCAGCCTGGGCTCCTCTCTCCACGGAGCCACAGGCCCTGCCAGGAGCCTGCTCCAGCACGGGCTTCCCAAGGAGTCCCAGCCTCCTTTGGGCAACCCCCTGCTTCAGCGTGGGGTCCTCCCTGAGCTGCAGGTGGGGATCTGCTCCAGCGTGGGCCTCCGTGGGCTGCCGGGGGACAGCCCTCCTCACCATGGGCTGCATCACAGGCTGGCGGGGAATCTTTCCTGGAGCACCTCCTGTCCTTCTTTCTACTCTCACCTTTGTGTCTGCAGGGCTGCTTCTCACATTTTTTCTCACTTCTGTCTCTCAACTGCCAGGCAGCGTTTTGCCCTTTCTTACATAGGCTGAGTGGCTCTGGTGGGTCCGTAGGAGCCAGCTGGAACCAGCTGTGTTTGTCATGAGGAAGCCCCATCCTCTTCTCACAAGGGTCTGCCCCACAGCCCGCACTGCGAGCACCTAAGCACCTGCACCTGGTACATGAGTTTTGTACAAACTGTTGGAGCCCCAAGGAGAGGTCTGAGCAGTGACCTGCACCAACCCATCAGCTGTCAAGTGTGCCCACCAAATACAGGACTGTTGCATGTACATTGCAAGTGTAGACTGTCATTTGTGTGATGTCCGAGAAAAAACTATTTCTAAAGGGCACCTTTTCTTAAACTGACATGATTGTGTCAACATTGTATCAACAAAATTAACAGTTAAACAATATTCATCAAAATATTTTGAGGGGGCTTAGTTGTATCTTCCTTTCTGTTGTCACACAGAGTGTATGTCTCACTGGAGTTGTTCTTAGAGCACTTAATCAGCAATGATATAGGTTTATTTTCTGAGGTACCAAAATGGGAACATTTCTAGTCAGCCTTGTTATAAAGATAAGAATTTAAATGATATTCAATTTTGTCATCATTGCAGAATTGAATCTTTAAAAAGAAATAATGTTGGAAATCTGGAATTTTTAATACTATTTTTACGTCTCAAGACTTCTGCTAAACAAAATATTTCCCATGCTTTATATCTGTGCCTTGGTGTGACTCCAGGGTTACATCTTTTTCTTTCCGGTTCTATTACAAAACCTCTATAAATACGAAAAGTAGAACTTAGTTGCTTTAGGGCATTCTCAGCAGCTGTGGGAATTGTATGCATTCATAAAATCCAAGTATTCCTTTCTTCATTAAGAGAGGATAAATATCAGTAAATACGATGTATCATAGAATGATAGAATCATAGAATGGTTTGGTTGGAAGGGACCTTAAAGACCATCTAGTTCCACCCCCCTGCCATGGGCAGGGACACCTTCCACCAGACCAGGTTGCTCAAAGCCCCATCCAACCTGGCCTTGAACACTTCCAGGGATGGGGCATTCACAGCTTCTCTGGGCAACCTCTTCCAGTGCCTCACCACCCTCACTGTGAAGATTTTCTTCCTAATATCTAATCCAAATCTTCCCTCTTCCATGTAGCCGGGTTTAGTTTTTTTTAACCGTTCCTTTACACTGCTTCTGTTGCAAGATATGGTGCTGTAGTGTAAACATGAAAAAGGATTTGGTTTTTCACTTGCTCCTTGCAGGCTGCTGTCATACATCATCACTAACAGCTTGAATTTAGAAAAACCCTGACAATTGGTAATACAAAGTTTGTTTGCATCTTGGGTTGTCACATATCTACTTGTAACACTTGGTGAAGTCTGTTAAAAGCTTGTAAATTTTAATACTTAGAAACTTTATGCAAAACATTAGCTGAGAGTTCGTTTGAATTTCAGGTCGGAGATGGTATATTTATCTTAAATAAACTGCTGTTTGACATTTTGAAGTTAATAGCAGGACTGACATTTTGTAGATGTCTGATTTTTGCAGGGCTGCTGAGAATCCACATTTCCATTTGGCTAAATTCATCTGGAGTTACTGGTGCACTTAAAATTGGTTTATCTTGCAGGATTACACAAGCAAGTATGATCCTGATGTTCACTTGACCAAATGCCTAAACTTTTCTTCTGCAACTCTGCCAAATATGTTCCAAAGGAGCATAGAAAGTTACATAGATAAAAGAATGGGCACCACATACGGTCCTCCGGCAGGGAAGAAAATGACTGTCTTTATTGATGACATCAACATGCCTGTAATTAATGAATGGGGTGATCAGGTAAAAGGAAGATGTTAATATTTGGGAATTGGTGGTCTTACCATTGCTGCTGATGGAAATGCTGATCTGTGGATTGCAAAAATAGGAAAGTTTAGGAGAAAGATATCTTAATATGGACTAGACCAAGTATGTCTACTAAAAGCAATTTCCCCAAGCCAGTTTTTACCAAGAGTAATAAGCTGTCAGTCCCAAAAGATTAAGGCCAGCATCAAGCCACTTGGTGCAATCATTGTAGCCTTTTGTTTTGGTTACATACAGAGCTTGCAGAATTTCCAAACTAGCTGTAGTACGAACCAGCCTGGGAAAGGAAGCATGCAAATCCAAGAAGCAATCAGAGACACTTTCCTTCTTCCATCTGCTCTGGACTTTAAAGTACCGTTATTATTAGGTGAAATCTAACATTGCAGTTGACATCCAAGACTAGCAAGATGTCTTGAGGTATTGATAAATGAATACTTATAGACCTATACTCTGAAAATCAGACTTAAATTCAAAAAAATTACGGCTGAAAAAAAGTAGTTTTTCGGCTCCCAGTATAGCGCTCAAATTCTGTTCTCTCACTGCCTCTATACAAGTGTATGTGTGACTGTACTTTGTGCTAAACTAACCATTCTTTGTCACTAAGTGCCCGTGTCAATCTGAATATATAGTCTGGCTTGAAACTTTAAAGTGCTGAGTTTTCTTAGATTGATATTATGGAAATCCAGTTGGATGTCTGACCTCATGTCCACAACTACTTAGTACATGAAGATTATATGCAGCCAATCCATTGCATCAGAGCGCTTGGTACCATGTTGCATGGCTTTATAAATTGCTGAATTGTCCAGCAGAATATCTGAAATTAAGAAAGAAAAGAGATGTCTTTCCTTCTGTCTACTAATTTATTATACTGGAGATTTCCTCTTTCCTTTTTTTGAGAACCCTGAAACACTTAACTGCTTGATTTCTTTTTTTTTTTTTTTTGGCAACAACTAGATCACCAATGAGATTGTAAGACAGCTGATGGAACAGAAAGGTTTCTACAATTTGGAGAAACCAGGAGAATTCACGAATGTGGTTGACATCCAGTTTGTAGCAGCTATGATTCACCCTGGGGGAGGTCGGAACGATATCCCACAGCGCCTGAAACGCCAGTTCACCATCTACAACTGCACACTGCCTTCCAGTTCCTCTATTGACAAAATATTTCGAACAATAGCTGAAGGCTATTTCTGTGAACAGCGACATTTCTCTGCAGAAATATGTAAGCTGGCTTCAGCATTAGTATCTACAACTCGTAAGATTTGGCAAACAACAAAGGCGAAGGTAAAATTACATCTGTTAAGAAACCTTTGGAACACCTGTACCATGACAAAGCAACAAGACCCAGGTCTTTTGTAGCGTCATGTGTGTTCATATTGTGAAGCTGTGACCTGTATGTATAACTGCTGGCTGATGCCTCTGTTCTGAATTTGTTGCTGTCAGCACCTAGTTAGCTGACTAAAAACATAATCATATGCAGTGCCTTCTATAACTAATATAAGAATTACATTATATAAGTATAATATAGTAAGTGTAGCTGATAGGAAGATTTAGAGGTCTTCTGATTGAGAAAATGTCAAGGGCATAAGGAATCATAAATTAAAAATTAGATAGGAATCTTTTGTAAAGATGTTTGGGATTGTGAGAAACTTTAAAGATCTGAATTAAAGGAAAGAAGTCAAATTTGGCAGAGAGGGAAACAGTTTGAAACAAATGAAGTCTGGTATTTAGTAAATTCTAAATATTTACTTCCTCTATTTCAAACAGACTGTAAAAACATTTAACTGCAATTCCTAAGCAAATGCTGCTTTGAAATAGGAAATAAAATTTATGACTAGAATGAAATTTGAAAAGTGAAGAGTAAAATTACAGAATAGAAATGTGTGTGAAGTTTGATCTTCTAATGAAAAAAGTGGATGAGAGTGGTAGAAAGATAGGGATAAGTAGGGATTTGGTAAATGATATTTTCTAGTCCAGAAAAGGTTGTTCAGAATTCCTGAAACAACTCAACTGTAGACATAAACTTGGCTTACACAGAGAAATATAGAGAGTTCTAGTGAAACTATTGACCAGTCAACTGTTGACCAGTGTATTCAACAGATATGGTGCTTCTGCCTATACAGAAAATGTAGAGTTTGCTAAGTTGTTAATTTTTTCAAATCCTCTTTTCTCATTTTCTTGCTCTCTTTTCTTTGCTTTTCCTCATCTACTTTTCCTTTTCCTCACATGTTCTTGGAAAGGACAAAAGAGAGTGATAGAAATGATCTGGAAGAAAGGGCAGGAGCAACACCACAGGCTGAGCAATGCTGACATTTTTACTGTGATCTTCAATGCCATCGTTAACTAAACTGTCCTGGCTACCCTTCAGTGCATGTTCCTGGGACTTGAAAGATTCAAAGAAACTCAAGTGAAATCTATGTGAAATTAAAGAGCTGGTCATTGCTACTGTCATTTCTTCATTTTTACCGTTGCCTTTTAGATGCCAAGCATGTATTTCTGCTTTAATGCAATACTGATTTTGAAGTTTGTAAAAATTTTCATATTCATTTAATACTAGATAGAAAATATTTTATTTAGTAATTATTTGAATATAACTTATGACATTATTTTGTAGATGTTACCAACTCCAGCTAAATTTCATTACATCTTTAATTTACGAGACCTCAGTCGTATTTGGCAAGGAATACTTACAGTTACTTCTGAAGTCTGCCAGAGCATCGGTGTTTTGGTAGCCTTGTTCCAGCATGAGTGCAGACGTGTTATTGCAGACAGGTTCATCAGCCAAAGTGATAAAGACTGGTTTGAAGATATGATGATAAAGGTAGGCAAATAGTGTTCCAGTATTTGCCACAGAAAGAGGCCAATGAAGTGTTTCATTACTAAAGCAATCCTTAATGTATTGTTGTAGATTGCTTCTGCAGAACATGGTCAAAATCTGTTTGAAGATAAATCCACAGAATTATACTTTGTGGATTTCTTGCATGATGTCCCAGAAGCTACTGGAGATGAACCTGATGATGCAGAGTTGAAGGCTCCTAAAATTTACGAGCCTATCCCATCTTTGGATAATTTGGCTGAAAGATTACAGATGTTCATGCAACAGTACAATGAAACCATCAGAGGATCAAAGATGGATTTAGTATTTTTCAAGGTATTAGTGCCTGTAATTATATTAATACAGAAAGTGCCTAATCTTTTGCACTTACTGATTTGTGGATCTTGTGTGTTTCCATCAACTTATTTTGGAGATAGCTCAGAATGGCTAGCCCTGTATCCAACAAGCCTTACAAATAAACTCTATAAAGCCATGCTGCTGTCTCCCAGCTGCCTTCACTCCTGCAAATTAGTCCATCTCTTTGCAATTCCTCACCTTTTCTTTCTCCTGTCTTGCATAATGCAAAGTGCAGCTTATTTGTTTCTACAGTGCACATTGTGAATGTCATCTTGCATCTCTGAAAGTTACTTTCTTCTCAAAGGTCTCTTGATGCATGATGCTTTATTCAGCTTTAGACTGAGTCATTTGATAGATTTTTAGGGCATTTCGGATTAACTCTTGCTCTGAGATAAATGCAGCAGTTGAATAAGAAATGTCTATAGTGTACTTGTATTTTACTTTTGGCAGCCTGTTTAGAGAGCCTGTAAATAGCTCAGCTAAAAGGTTGTGGGAGGGTGTTAATCCACATCCTTTCTACTTTTCCTTCTGTCCCCTAAGGGGCATGCCCCCCAGCTCTGCCTAGTACAAACACTGCATATGACATGCTTCATACGGGCTTGATACAAGGACATTTCTCTTGAGCTAGCCCTGCTGCCCACTGAAATCAGGGGGAAATCTCCTGTTGATTTTGATGAGTCTTTGGCATAGACTCCAGAGAAGTCATCTGGCTATTGAGAGGCAGTTACTTAGTGATGTGCTTCTAGCTGAATATATGTTATATTATTTTTATATGTTTTATTAATATATGTTCTATTATTTTTACATCTTTTCATCACCTTTTTCCTCTCAATACACAGGATGCAATCATCCATTTGATTAAAATATCACGGATTATTCGTACTCCACAAGGAAATGCATTATTGGTGGGTGTGGGTGGATCTGGAAAACAGAGTCTGACCAGACTGGCATCATATATTGCTGGATATGAGAGCTTTCAGATTACTTTAACAAGGTAACAGAATGCAGTGTACATAGACATTTGCTCCTTAATTTATCATAGAAATGAATGTCTCACAATCAACTGAAAGAAATGCAAACCTGTCAAACCTTTTATCCCTTATTGTAAAGTATATTTTCAATTGAAAGCATCTGTGCAAATACATAGTCTATAGATGATAGATCCTGGGTCTTTGTTTACTGCCTTTATGCTATTGACAAGAAATGCGTCTTTACTTCAGCATTTGAGTCTGCAATGCACCCTTGTGAAATCTCACTAAAATACCATTTTGCATGAAAGATAACATGGAATAATCTGGTGATATATTCTGCATAGTGGGCAAATGCTAATGGCCAGGGGAAATAGTAACTCTCTAGAGATGCTTATGTACCCAGACTGTATCTTTACGATGGCTATCAATGACTTAATAGTTCATAGTGCTGGAATTTAGTAATCTGTAGAAATTTGAAGTGACTGGGAGTAATTACTGCCTTCCATCTGTTTCTCTGTTGATGTAGGGTTTACAGGGGTAAGCACTGAGGCCTCGCAGTGTGTATTTCACTTTGCAAACTTCTCAACACACTGAGAAATCTTCCTTGGAGTGATATATCAGGTCTTTGAACAATGTTATGAGATTTCTGATGAAATAAAAGAGAAAGAAAGACATATGACAGCCTCTTCTTGTGTCCCAGAAGCAGAAAGAAGGAACAGTGGGAACAAAAAAAGGAGGGAAAGAAAAAAGTGTAGAGTCACAGAATAGAGTCCCTAGACTTGCAAGGTTCAAAATGCATTAATAAGGCAAATAAATATTTCAGTCACTTAGGAAAGATTCGTTTGCTGAACTAACTGGAGGTGGGCTAAAGCAAGTAGCTGAAAGTGTGTATTTACAAAGCAGATAGTAATCTTTTGTAACTTGCCACAGAGGCTGTGGAGGAAGACAGTATCAGCAGGTTCATAAATGGGTACCGAGAGGACAACATGGACATACCTTCTAACATTCCTAATAAAACAGCTATGAATATGGAAGGGGGAAGAAAGAAATGAGCAGTGAAGAGTGGATGCTGGTTCATGTTTTCTCTATAAGGAGCATTTCCTGTCACTGCTGTTAAGAGTATTGAGCTAGATGGACTGCTATTCTGACTCACTAGAGAAATACTTATCTTCTTATCAGAATACCACAAATCACTGTAATAACTGTAGCTGACACATGTGAACTGAAGAGTTAAATTGTTTTACAAGTTCTGCATTAGGGATATTTATAAAGCAGTGATAAGATGGAGCTGGAAGAGAACTGGGAGACTTTCTGTACTGTGTCCAGTTCTGGGCTCCCCACTTCAAGAAAGACAAGGAACCACTGGAGAGAGGACAGCAGAAGGCAACAAAGATGATGAGGGGACTGGAGCATCTCCCTTATGAGAAGAGGCTGAGGGAATTGGGTCTGTTCAGCCTGGAGAAGAGAAGACGCAGAGGGGATCTCATCCATACTTATAAATACCTTAAGGGTGGATGTCAAGAGGATGGGGCCAGACTCTTTTCAATGGTGCCCAGTGACAGGTTAAGGGGCAACGGGCACAAACTGAAACTCAGAAAGTTCCACCTGAACATGAGGGAAAACTTCTGTACTTTGAGGGCGGCAGAGCCCTGGCACAGGCTGCCCAGAGAGGCTGTGGAGTCTCCTTCTCTGGAGATATTCAAAACCTGCCTGGATGCATTCCTATGCAACTTGCTATAGGTGACTCTGCTTTGGCAGGGAGGTTGGACAGGATGATCTCCAGAGGTCCCTTCCAACCCTGGTGATTATGTATATTTAATATAAAATAGAGTATTGTTTTCAAATACTGAAGAAAGGGTCATGTGTGTATTGCAAGTATTACTAATGACTTTGAAGAGACTCTTGGAAATAACAAACTAGTTTCAAAGAAAAGGGGTTCCTAATTTCAGCTTTAATTGGCTACGAACATAATGGGGAAAATCTGACATTTTATTAACCTTACTTTACTTCATATTATATTCCATAATCTGAAATCTGTAGTTGAATTTGTGTGGACTTCATGTGTATCTTACTTGTGTGCACCAGCTGTAACAGGCGTAATGAAAGAACCATTCATGGTCTTCATTTGCAGCAGGGCTGATCAGCCCAAGTGATAATATTGAAGCATCATTTGTGGGGCTTGATTTCAGTTAAACCAAATAACGCAACAAATCCCTCAATTTTGGTTTTTCTTGTCTCTTAATGATTTCTTTTAACCTGCTCTCAATATCTTTGAAAGATAATCCAGCTGTATTTATGTAATGGTTACAGGTATCAGAACCTACTTGACAACTTAATCCAGCTGTAACCTACGGTTAACCTACAATTCTAATAAAGAATTTACATTTGCAAATTGTAAGGATGCAAAGCAGCAGCATCATTACCTTAGACATAGTATTGCTCTTACCGTCTTTTTTTCCAGCGTGTTATTCTGTTGATTTCACCCCCTTTCCCATGATTCATGGTACTGATCATTCACTTTGGGAAAATATTTGAAAATAACTTTAAAAAAATGAAACCAGGAGATACGGTATTAATTTCTTACACAGATTTTTTTCTTACCTTAAGGAAGCTGAGCCAGGTGATAGATATCTCCTAAAATGGTCTGTAATTTTTGTTCTTTCTTTCTTTAATCCTTTTCTATTCCAGAACATATGCCACCAACAACCTTTTGGATGATCTGAAAATCTTGTACCGCACTGCTGGGCAAAGAGGAAAGGGCATTGTCTTTATATTCACAGACAATGAAATCAGAGATGAATCTTTTCTTGAGTACATGAACAACGTTTTGGCTTCAGGTGAAGTCTCAAATCTTTTTGCACGAGATGAAATAGGTGAAATCACGCAAGACCTGATACCAGCAATGAAGAAGGAGTACCCAAGGCGTACTCCCACTGGTGAAAATCTTTATAATTACTTTCTTGCTCGAGTTCGTAATAACCTGCATGTGGTTCTTTGTTTTTCTCCTGTTGGGGAAAAATTCAGAACTCGTGCACTCAAATTTCCAGGTCTGATTTCAGGCTGCACCATGGACTGGTTCCAGCGCTGGCCTAAAGATGCTCTTGTAGCAGTTGCGCAGCATTTTTTAACTTCCTACCATATTGAGTGCACAGATGAAGTGAAACAGAGTGTTGTTAAGACCATGGGAACATTTCAAGATATTGTAGCTGAAAAATGTGTTGAATACTTTGAACGATATAGACGACGAACATTTGTGACTCCAAAATCTTATCTGTCCTTCATTGGAGGCTACAAAGCTATTTATAAAGAGAAGTTTGCCAGTGTTGGAAGTTTGTCTGAACGCATGAGAACAGGTACTGTAAAATCTGTTTGATTTTTGTTTGCCTGTTTTTAAAAAGATGAGAAGAATCTGAGTGAAAGAATGTAAAAGTATGTATTTAAATTGTGAGCTCACTTTTGTTTGGAAGCAGACTTATATGTTTTCAGCTGTGTTGTGTGTGATTACAAAATATGCAGAGGTTTTGTTTCAATAAACTTTATGAATGTTGCAGATTGCAGATGAGTTTTGAAAATAGTATTAGTCAGCAGTTAAAATACCTGAAACTCCTGCTTTGACAGGCATGCATGCCAAGGACCTACTGAGGTCCTCGTTTTCACATCTAAACATGCTAAAAGTAAATCTGAGGGAAGGTAAGTAAATGTTCAGATTCAGTCCCTCTGAACAATCTTTTGAAGAAAGTTATATGCCAAATGTAAAATTTCAAAAATATTGCACTGCACAAGGTCATACACAGTGAACAATTAAACAGTTTCTGAAACTGAATGGTGTTTGGAAGTGAATGTGAACTTAAATCGTTCCTTCTCCCACTGTTGCTAATTGCAGAACTGAGCTGTGTATACGTATCTCCAGAGGCAGCGGGTGGCTGGGTGCCTGGAAGGAACATATGTGGGGTTTTTTGAGGGTTAGAAAGATTTACCTGATGCATTTACATTTAGATGATGCATTTATATATAAGGATTTTTATGCTTACAGCTTTTCTAGGTGATTTTCTCATCGTTTGATAAAAATATTGGGGCATTATTGTTCAAGAATCTTTAGTTTGTTTTACCCCCATCTCATCTGGACCTTCATATAATGTTGAATTTAGAGGCTCAGCCTAGTCTCCTTGTGTCTTCACTTGCATTGCTCAGGATGCCAGGTTCCTCCTCTTTGTTTGGTACGGAGAGTACAGCCTAGTACTTCTTACAGTCTCATGGATTTATGAAATTTCACACATAATTCTTGAGAGTGACTTTCACAATACTAATGCTTTTCCATATGTATGTTTAATATTTAGTGTCCCTCTCATGCATAAGAATATAAACAAGTAATCAAGTGACATATTCTGAAGACTCCCATGAAAAAGAAAAAAATTAAATGGCAAATGGCTATTACCCCTGCTTAATTTAGGTGTTCAACAAATGGGATCACTCACTGGGGTTCCTGAATATGAATCTGAGTGACTTTATTTTAAAGTATACAGATTGCTTCACTGACTTTTCTCTCTCAATAGGTCTTGCTGTTGCTAAAATGGAATTTATTCAACACAGGTCTTGCAAAGCTCATGGAAGCTGAGGTTTCAGTAAATCAGCTCTCCAAAGAGTTGGTGATGAAGGAGAAAGATTTGGCTGTAGCTTCAAAAAAAGCTGATGAAGTTTTATTGGAAGTAACTATGAAAGCCCAAGCTGCTGAAAAGGTGAAAATGCAGGTGCAAAAGGTAAAAGACAAGGCTCAGGCCATTGTGGATGACATTGCCATTGATAAAGCAGCAGCGGAAGAGAAGCTTGAAGCTGCAAGACCTGCATTGGAAGAAGCTGAGGCAGCCCTGCAGGTCAGAATCAAAGATGTTCTGAACGCACACGAAGTTAATGATTGTTATGTGTAATAATATGGCATATGCTTCTGACTTGAAAAAAAACACCACCAGTATTGAAAGGACTAGCACTGACCTGTTAATCCTTGTAGAAAAAAAACCTGAAAACCGAGGCAGTGGAGAGGTAAGATGGGCAGTAGCTCCTCTACTGTCAGGTCATAAAGCAGTCATTGATGGTACTCCCTTTAAGGACTTTCTGCAGTACTGCTTCTGAGTGACCTACAAAACTGCAGCAATTGCATTACATGTACAGTCCTCCCCAAAAGCATCTTTTTCTACCATGAAGTGATTGCTTAAATAAATGTATTATTTTATTTTTTAATTTTTCAGACAATAAAACCTTCTGACATTGCAACTGTTCGCAAGCTGGGTAAACCTCCTCACTTGATAATGCGAATTATGGATTGTGTACTGCTTTTATTCCAAAGAAAAATAGACCCAGTAACACCTGATCAAGAACGCCCATGTGTGAAGCCATCATGGACTGAGGCTCTGAAGCTAATGAATAATTCAGGATTTCTTAGCATGTTGCTTACTTTCCAGAAGGTAAGAAGTTAATAGTGGCACTGTTACTCCTGTAACTGTCTTTAGAGATCAGATGAAAATGTCTTCTCCCTTCAGAGGTAGTTTGAAACAGATGAGGCTTTTGTGTGTCTATAGTTGTACATACCTTTGTGACTGTATTCTTCTCCATTTTTATGACTCATTATTTCAGTAATCTTTCTCCTGGGCCACACAGTTTTGATGGCAGACACAAGCATTCCAAGTACTAGATCAAATCTTGAGAAGCTTGGTGTTATCTTTGTTCAAGCAGTTCCTGGTTCTCCCTAGGAATTTGCCTTAAAAGGGCTCACAGTTGATTTTTCAAATGGCTTACCATCTCCAGTGCTACCAGGCCTGTTTGCATATAAGATGCTCTAGAAATCTATCTCCAGATTTGTTTAGTGGGGAGCTAGCAGGAAATACAGAAGAAAATGAGCATCCTGTCAGGAAAAATACTGAGATATTTGGGAACTTTTGGGGTTCTTTCACTAGAAAAGTAGTGAAATGCAGAATGAACTGAGAACCTTAGTATCAACTGTAATAAAAATAAAAGTGAACTACTTTTTTTTTTTCTGTCAGGACAGAAACTTGTCCTGTTTACAGTAAGATTCGCTGAACTGTGCGACAAGGGAAATTTCTCTGCAGGGAAGAGAAGAAAGATGTCATGGGTAGCTGGACCAGAAAAAGACCTAGGCTGGAATATGGAATGACAGAATCATGGCCCAACTTTAAAATCCAGAAAACCAAGCAGGTTTTGGAAAAACCTGGGTTTTCTGCAACATTGCAGAACATACTTTTTCATTTGTATACTGATTTTTAAAATCTGCTTCAGCTGTGCATTTTGCTGATGCCTTTTCTAAGCTACTGGAGTGTTTTTGTTGTACAGATGAGGCTTGAAACCATGATTCTCACTATCCCCAGGAGCCATTTCTTGCAGTGAGCCATATTGACAAGGCACCATGTGGAAACTTGCACTGCCTCTCTAGACAGTCTCTTCCTGGGGCTGTCAATCTGGTCACTTTTCCAAGTGCAATCTTCGCTAAACAGAAAAAGGAAATGAGTTTAAAGATAATTGGGACTAATTATGCACTCCTTATTCAAGCTTCTCTCTAATGAGGCTTCCAGTTTTGGCACTTATTAATAGTGTATGTGTTCCTGCTGGTAGTTTGCAGCACATGTAACTTTACTCAGAGGAGTCAGAACAACCTCTGTGGGACTGAATTCTTGCAGGAAGTGATACTGATGAATGTGGTGAAGAACACTAGACTACTTCTATCCATGATGAGGTCCTTCACATGCTGTTCTTCTGCCTCATTTCTTGTTTCTAAGATTGAGTATTTAAGAGAAGAAAGCTCATCATGTCTGGAATTCTGGGTAGACTACACTGCTTAATTGTTTGTGAGATTTTTGTTCTTTCCTAATTTTTTTAGGCAAGGAAGACTACTGGATGAAATAGTTCCTTGGGTTTAAAAGTCATTGCTTAGAAGGAAAAGCATGACATTTTTCAAGCTCTTGAACAGAGATTTAGGCCACTGCTGATTGGTCTTTACTTCACTTTTGCCAGCTTGCTAGCTCATAATTTTGAGTGAGAATGAAACCGTCAAAATGTTTGTCCAGCACTATTTTACATTTTAGCAAATGCTCATGGTGAAAACATCACTATGTTTGATTATAGGAATAATATAATGAAAATCTTTGTTATTGTAGTAGCTAGGGATCAGACAAATACAAGACAGTCCTTTCTGCTATGCAGAAAAGCAAAAAAAGGGTATATTGCTTGACAGTATGAATGGAGGATGATTTTTAGATGCATTAAAAGAAAGGCATTAATACATTCCCAAAAAAGGGAAGATTCCTAATACCTCTATTGTTAAGCAACCATTACTACCCTGTATAAGCTCTTCTACTCTCTACATTGCTTAAGGAGATGAATTCCATTTTCTTCTGACACTTATATAATTATAGATTAACCACCATCATCAAAGATCTGGCTTTTCATGTTCTCAACAGATTGCGAAGGGGGGAAAAAATCTGAGATTAAAATAATGAAGTGAACAGCTGAAAGAAATCGCTTTATGGTTAAGGAAAAGGGTTAGCTTCAGTGAAGTGAAGTCAATGCCTTGCGGTTTCACCCTTTTCCTTCCTAAAACTGCATCTTTGACTCCCTTGGCTGTGTTCACACTGGTGCCTATCTGATGCTGTGGTGAGCTTGTGCAGGGAACTAGACTAGAAAAAAACTAATCAGTAGTTTGCTGACTTAGATTTCCATCATATTCATTTCAAAACTAGCTCACTGGGCATTGCTGATGGTATTAAAGATGGGCCAAGAACATGTGGTAGAGGGGGAGAGGAAAGAAGGTACAGTTCTATAGCAGCAATAACTTAGATCAACTTAAGTTGTCATGGAGCTATCGGTACAAGTAATGTCTGTAAATCTTATGGGTCAAATAGGGATATTAAATGCAAACTCAAGTCAATCTGTTGCAATGAAATAAGAGCTATTTTCACTTGAGTTCACAAAAAACAACCAATCTGTGCTTTATAAGAGTGAAAGGCAACACTGTTGTTTTGTTCATTTCTTCTGTAAGAAGTGGTAGCACCATGTTTTTAAAAAGAAAAATGTTACTGTGAAGCAGACTTTATTCTAAAATCCATTAAAATTTTTTTTTTTTCCTTTCCATTGACTAGGACTCGATTACAGGAGAAACTGTGGAGCTTTTAGAGCCTTATTTGGATATGGAGGATTATAATCTTGAGACTGCTAAAAAAGTGTGTGGAAATGTAGCAGGTCTTTGCTCATGGACACAAGCAATGGCTTACTTCTATGGTATTAATAAAGAAGTTCTTCCTCTTAAGGTATGTCATGTTACTCATTTTATTTTTCTGGGGGAACTGTAGTTGAGTGGAAAAAATGTTGAGTTATTTTGACTAAAAAAGATCACAAGTTACAAGAGATTCTTGTTTCTTCACATCCAGTTGTGAAATCAAACACATAGTGGTTAAATATGTCCTGGCAAATTTTTCCCCTCAAACAGCTCCCCGGTGGTACAGCTGTTACTTGTGTGAACACAGACAGTTTTCTATGGGAGCCTTAGTACACAAGTTCTTTATAGAGCCTGGCTATCTGCAAGTCAGAGATGCGGTCTCTACTCTTGGACTTGGTGCCAGGCACTATGGTTTCAAGAAAACTTCTCCTCAGTCCTACTGACCTGGGAAGGAGCATACTCATAGTGGTCTTGGTGGAATCTGGGAAAGGAGAGACCATTCTTGGCACAGAAGTACTTTTTAATGAATTTAGCTGGAATTCAGCTTTCTGAGAAAACTTTGGAGTGTCAAACCGCTACATGTGAGTGTATATCAAATAAAGTAGTCACTTGGCATAGAATTCTGTTGTAACACTGAACTACAGTAGAAGGGGATCAGCTACCGTGGTCTGCATTCCTACAGATAGCTTTATTGTCTTGGCATATTGAAAAAAAAGGACTTTGAATATTTATATGGAGATTTACAATCATTGCTTCTACAGGGGATTTTATGACTCTTTTCTGAAGCAATAGATTCAATTGGTTATGCTTCCACTGTACTTATGCTCAGTCTCTTATTGTATAAGCCACTGTATCTATGGTATATTCAAAACTCTTGGCATATTCTTTTAGTATATCTAGACAGATCTAATTCAAATTTGTTAAAAGCATGATATTTTTGATTCAAGTAACTGATAGAGAAGACTGTATTTCTGTGATTTATAAGTAGCAATTCCCTTTTCAAATAATGGGATGTTCACTAATGAAAACAGAATTTGAAATGTGGCTATTGAGAGCTATAAAAGAGAGCAAGACCTAGGGGAAATAGTGCCTTTATATGTAGATACAACTCTGACAACTGAAAAGTGCTCTTGCAGTTTTTATTTGAATATATATGATTTAAGATTACATATAAATTTAACTTTGTATTCAAGTATTTACTTGTCACACTGTAACTGATGAAAAACGGAACATGCATTTCTTGGCAAAGTGGTGCCTATTGTCAGGTTTGGCAATAGTCACAAATATTTTAAAACTGAAGATGACAGAGGGAGGAAGTGCTTAAAGTATGCAGGAGATGTTGCAGGAAGCACTGGAGTGATGCTAAGAAAATAATTGAAAATAAATGTACAATTAAACTGCATAAAGTACTAGCACAGGCTAAATCATCCAGTGCTAAAAGCGGGTTTACTGAATGAATTAATCAAGCTATTTTATCCTAACTGCTGTTCTAGGAGATAAATCCACTTCAACACCTGCAAAATCTATCCAATACATTTTTAAATTGCATCTTAACTGAAACTCAGTGCCTCATTTATCTTAAATGTAACAACTTGTGAAAACTAGTGAATAGTGACTTATGTTTTAGTAGATATAGTGTGCAAAACTTAACTAATTCCTAGAAATAGATACTTACATTCTTTAGATATGTGGCCTGCGCCTAAAGGTCCTTAGTTAGAATCAAGCATAGAAAGTATAACTGAATGTTGCCTGCAAATACAATGCTGTGTAGTTGCTTATCATGCAGTGGTCACCATGTATGTGCTGCTTTCCTATAAACCTTCAGCATGACCGTGAATCATTCATCTCTAGCTTGTTACCTAGTAAACAAGCCTGCTGGATTAACCTAGTAATTCTGAACCACCATCTGCTATTTATCCATTAGCTGAAGAATATAACAGCAGAATGAAGAAGCCCTGGGTTTTGCTGTGATTCTGTTAGCCTTCAGTTAAAATACTGTGTATGGCGGTATGATTTCACTTATAGATGTCTCCAGTGATTTTAATTAAGTTCTCCTTAGGCTGTTATGATGATCAAGGGAAGTTTGTCTACAGTTTATAAAATCTGTTTGATATTGAGAATTCTCCCTGTCAGACTCAGTTTTAAATATAAGACCTTATTGCCTTTTCTGCTTTCACTTGTCTCCATGCTGAACTAAAAACCGCAGCAGGTAATAAGAGGAAATCTTGCACCTGAGGAAGAGGTAACAGTCAAGGAGTGTCAAAATTTGATGGTCATCCATTTAAATAAGTGTGTCCTTGTCAAGGTGATGCCCACTGAGCAGGAAAGCAAGCATTCAAGGCCCACAATAACTGTGGAAAGAAAGCATATACTCTAGGGAGTGAAGAGGAGGATTAGATCACCTAACAAAACAGATTGAAGTCAGGACATGTAACTGAATGGAAAGAATGGAGAGTCTTTCAGTAGCTAGTAGAGGCTGCGAAAAGCAGATAAGAGGCATGATCTCTGTGCCTTTCAAAGGTGGCTTTAATCCCATGGAATGGTCAGTGATAGCAAAGAAATTGAGGCCAAGATTTTATTAATGTCACTTTGCATGGATCTGTTTGCATCTGTGCATATATATACACACATATATGTGTATGTGTATAAATTTTTTAGATTGGTGAAATGAAAACATTGATTTTGGAATGTCTGCAAAACCTGTGTATGTGTTTGCCTCTTTTATAATGTTTCCCTAAATAATGATGAATCCAAACTTATCATGATATTGAGGCTCTGAGAAAGCTGATAGGAAACCAGTGGAGTTTCTGTGTGAAAAATCTGCAGTGATCTGGGACAGGAACAGCTTGAGACTGCATTTCCATGAAGAGTTGTCAGTCAGATGCCATGTGCCTAGGACAGGACTGAAGCAAAAGGCAAGGGTGGTCACCCAGCACATCCGCAGAGGCTCATGAGCAGAGTGACACTGTCCGAGTGTAAGAAGCCTTCTGGCCTGGTCCAGCAGTAGTGGGTGCTCAATGAACCCTAAGAACAGTGAAATTGGAAAGCTAAAATTCCTGAAACAAGAGAGATGCTAGGAAAGCTCGA
The DNA here is from genome assembly GCF_000690535.1 of Cariama cristata. Classification (NCBI taxonomy): domain Eukaryota; kingdom Metazoa; phylum Chordata; class Aves; order Cariamiformes; family Cariamidae; genus Cariama; species Cariama cristata. Next base: position 37,163 of record NW_009602248.1, read on the forward strand.
AATCTTCCTTACCTGTGGTGAACTGTAAAGTTTCAGCTGCTTTTTGTCTTACGGGTTCTCCTACTTCTAGTAACATTTCCTGAATTTACTGAGCAACAGCAGCTCTTCGGCGTGGTCTGGGGTTGGTCTGGGCATTCCATTCAAGAGCAAAGATAGCATTAAATGACGTGAGTTTTTTTATTGGAGAAGACATTTTTATTTACATACCTTCTTGGATCAGGGCCAGATATACTCGGTGCTTTGCAAAATTGTGTTTGCAATGAATCAATGAGAAACTTATGGCTATGTCAATATTAATAAATTGAACAGTACTAGGGAATTTTTCTAGACATTGGAAAGTGATCACCTGCACTGTTAAATTGTTAGAATGATTCCTAGTGTGAATTTGCTCTTGACCAAGCAGCATTTTCTCAGCAATCTCTGTGCACCTTTCAGGAACTACGTTGGTCCGAAGGCCATTTCCATGAGGCTATTAGAGTGCAGCTGTACTGTTTTAGAGGCTGGGAGAGCTTAATGTGGGCTGTTTTATGCTAGTTAACCATAATGCCAGAGAAAGGTCCTGGGTGTGTTTAATTTAACAGTGTAGCTGTGGACTGTAATTACGTGTTTATTTGTCCTGGTTTTATGTGGAATGCAAAAAGGTTAAAGGGGGCAGGATCATCTCACCACCTACTACGAAGTCCTCTCTGACAGCATCTCAGAAGGCGGCAAAATACGGCTTAACAATTTAGTCTGTGGCCCTCACTGGCACAGGTACTGTCTCCATACTTGCCCCACACAGGCAGACGCAGAGAGCAGGTAGAGGCACTGGCTGGAGCAGATGTTGAGAGGTTTGTCTGTGTGGTTCCCCACAATGCCAATGGCAAGAACAGGTGAAGCTGCTGCTCTCACTCAAGCCTAGCATCTTCTAGCATAGCCCCCCTCTCCGGGAGCACAGATAAAAGTGTGGATCTCATGTCTCAAATCCTCATGATTCATTCACGTAAAATCCATTTATTCAGGCTTTCACACTGCATCCAGCTGGAACAAATTGTGAACCCTTGCTTTGCTGCATGAAATGAAGGGTGTGAAGCTTGTTCACATAGCAATGCCACTAAAATGAGAAAGGCCGCAGTGGTTCTTTGTGGTTAGGAGATACATTTCCTTCTCGCCTGTAACTGGCTGGAAATCTTTGTATGAAGCTGCTTGCGGCTGTAATAGCCTTCCTGTGCAGAAGATTCTCTTTGGCAGCAGAATTTGCCTCCTGCTCTCGTGGCAAAGCTCTGCACAGGAAGGTGCCAGCCAGCCTGCCAGTGATGTCAATAGAAAAGCCGTGTTTGTACCCATGTAATGTTGAAAAAAGGAGTTGGAAAGAAAGACAGGGAGAGAGCAAATAGTGATGATTTCATAAGGTAACCTGAAACAAGTAGGCTTTCTGCTTTTGGGAATCACATAGGCTGGTAATCCTGGTATGTTAGCAGTCCTTCTTGTGAAACCATCCATTATTCATTACGTATGATTAAGCAGCCTACAAATCAAACTAATACCAAAATGTACTACTACTTTGTTATGATTACCCTAAAATTGGCTGAAAACTTTGGTTAGATAATCTGTACAATAATTTTTTATTATGAGTCGTGTTCTAGAGATCCCATAAAGTCTTGTGTAAATAATTTTTTTTTTTCCATCTTAGAATACAATATGGTTTTTCTTTGTACTCATCTGAAATATTTTTTCATTGACCCTACATCTTCAAAACTGGCAGCCTTTTAAGAGCTTTTAAGAACTAGGAAGTCTGGTTTATCAGTCTTTTGCACCTTTCTGGGTAGTTTATTGCTACTCAGAGGTCTGTTTTTCATATTTAGAAGACATTGTTGCTCATATGTATTGGGAATTTACATGGCCATCCTTCTCCGTTGAGGTTCGCATCCTGCTGTGATAAATGTCAAGGTGAAATATGAATCCACACAGCCAGGTGTAAGTTCTCTGTTGTTCCAGCTGTTCTGCTTAGGCTGTTCTTCCCAGCTCTCCAAGGATCTTGTTCCCCATGTAGCCTCACCATTTGTCAACTGAGGGTGAAACAATATGTCATAACTTTGTTTTAGTCCCATTTTTAGCTCTCACAGAATTTAAGGATAAGAGGATGCTCTGCACTGGGGAAGGGGTGGCAGGGCTGAGGTAGGAGAGACAGGGCTGGTGCAGGGCCCTTTCTGGATCTCAGTAAGAAAGATCCGACAGCAGATTGCTTAATAAGGTAACTGCTTTAATAAGACAGAATAATAAGAGGAGTTTGTAATAGCTTGAATGACCAAAAGAGAGAGTTTTCTCTCCATGGATAGGATCTTGGCTTGGCGCAGCATGCCGTGGGAAAATCTATCCAGGCTCTGTCTGATGTTGTGTGAATGCAGGGTGCCGAGCATCTGAAGGGAAGTAAGATTTACTCACTATCTATGTTCCTTTTCTTGTTATGGATCTTTTTAAAGCAGTTATCTTATTAAGCCATTTGTTGTGGGGCCTTTCTTATCAAGGTCCAGAAAGAGCCCTGCACTGTCTTTCTCTTACCTCACCCTCCCCACCTCTCCCCTGGTACAGGACACAGTAATACTAAATCACCTACTCAAAACTCCTTTACTTTTTAAACTTTTCCTGATAGTCCAAGATTTACTGAGAAATAACAGCAGTGCTTCTGAAATCAGCTTAGCTGGGTCTTAACAAGACTTACTGGTTTAACAGTGTTCATCTCTAGTAGTTGTTGTGTAATGTGCTCTTTGATAAATAGTGGAGTAAAAATATTTCATCATTCTTACATGATGGAAATTTTATGAGCAGCCATTTTTCTGGCTTATCTCCATGATAAAATATTTGTTTATCTCTAGGATCTGTCAACAGACAAGTTGGCTACAGTAAACAATTTTTTTGCTGACAGTGCTATTCTCTAGATGTGTAACTCATAAAGCAGTACTACTTTGTTGATTAGTACATGTATACTTCTCTACTTCCCTGCTCACAGACTTGTCTTTTGAAATCCACAAGACTTCATGCTGCATTTTTTGTCATGCCTAGATCTCAAAATATGATCTGGTCTCCTCTCTTTTTTTTTTTGTTCTTTTTTTTTTCCTATGCAAAGCAAGAGGAATTTGTTGATTTTTAGCATGTTTTGATAAGAATAAAATCTATATTTTTAGTCAAGATCTAATGTAAAAACCCAACCTGTGGTTATACTGTTTACTAACAGGCATCCCAGAGATTCCTAGTACTGTGACTCTTCTGGTGTGATGTAATGTGAGTGTCAAGTTTTGTATTTGTAATAAAACAGTTTTTACAGATTCTTGGTTTCCATCTTCATAACTCTTAGAGTAGAAAAAATAGAAATAAGATACAAGATATTTAAACAAGTGTTTTAAATATTCAGAGTAAATGGAAGCAACCTTTATCTGTAAGTGTGAATTTCATAAGAACTTTGTCAGTCTCTAATCCTTTGCAAACATATATTCAGAAACACATTCTGAATTCATGGAATACTTAATTTTTTTTCCCTGTTAGGAATATAAAGTTAAGAGGCCAGGTTTAAATGCCTGGCAACTCATCATTCAAATTTATACAGAGATGTGAGAAAAGTCTGTAGAGTTTTAGTTTCCAGAGGAGCAAAAAATGCATTTGTTACATTTTTATTGTAGAAGTAATTGATGGGAAAAGGGAGGAGAAGAGTAGTTTCCGTGATCATTATTATTATTTTATAATCCAAGAGGACAATCTTAATTTTCTTTTGCACTGAGAATATATTACAGAAAACATTCTATGGGTTACCTCATATATCTAGTATATAGCTATTTCAAGTGCCTTGTGATTTCAAATCATTGATTATTGTGTGTTCAATAGATCATTCTGAAAATATTATTAAAACATCTTAAGGTTGCATTGAATAATGTTAATGTTATGCTTGTGTTCCAGTTTTAGGCTGAAAAGTAAAAAAGGAAAAAGCCTGTTGTCATCTTAAACATGTATTATTTTAAAAGTACCGAATACAGTAGAATATGTGCCATTAAATGAATGTCATTTGCTCTTGCCAATAATAGGTATTAACTAGTCTTTACTTTTAAATGTTTGTAGGCAAATTTAGCCTTGCAAGAGGGAAGACTTGCAGCTGCCCAAGAGGAACTGAATAATGCACAAATTCAGCTGGATGAGAAGCAAATGGAACTGGATCAAGTACAAACCATGTATGATACTGCTATGAAAGAGAAGCAAGCCTTACTTGATGATGCTGAGGCATGCAGAAGGAAGATGAGCAATGCCACAGCTCTGATTGAAGGATTAGGTGGAGAAAAGGTACTAGCACATACGAGTAGGTTTCCAGCACAAAGTAGGTACTCAGTTTTGAGAATACTCCATCATGATCATTAGTAGTACTCAAGAAATTTAAGGCATGGTGACATCTCATTATCATATGCCACTTTATTTTAGCTATATGTATGCTTTTTGCTTGAACTTAATGTATCTAACAAAGTAAAACAATTTCTTCTGTTAACTTAATTCTTCTGTATGAAGATTTATGTCATACCTTATGGCTTGTATTGGGATAAAGTTCAGATTTAAAGCCAAGGAGCCAAACTCCTTTTAGCTTTAATAAGAAGAGGAATTAGACTTAACCTAAATAATTTCTCTGAAATATTTATATGAAGAATGATTCTCTTTTTCTCACCAGGTATACAAGAACACAAATTTGAAGCTTGACTAATTTCCTGAATTATATTTGAAGTTCAGATTTCTACTGGAGCCTTTTACAAAATTATGAGCTAATTGTTATCATCTGCACTGAGCTTGAAATTTACCTTTCCTATGCAGATTTTTCTGCCTTCTGTCTGAAGGTTTCCAGAGGAAGCAGGATGCTCTTTTTTTCTTGTCTGATTATTTGCTTTGATAAGTCCTTAGTTGATTTCACACAGAGTCAAAATTGATGAGAGGTTTGACATCAACCATTGTGCCCTGTGATGCCAGGACTTCAGAATTTGTTTACATAGCTGTACTTCAAAATATATCAGTCAAAAATGTTAGATGCTTTATATTTTTCAGTGAATTTCCAAATTTCAGAGCAACACCAAAATAGGAAGTTACAGTGCCTCATTGTGAGTTTTCTGAAACCTTGTCCTGTGAGATCTTGTAAGAGCTGTTATTCCATTCTACTTATGAAAATTCAGATTAAAAAATTAAAAGACTATATATGGCACTTGGAGCCTTGGGCTAAACTGGCACAGGGTTAAATGTGTATTTTCTAAATTTAAAACATGTGGCTCCTGAGCAAGATTACATGCAGAGTGGTTGGAAGGGAACAGAAATCCGGAGAGAAAAGAAAGAATAAGTAAAACTCAAAAAGAATATTCAGCAAATCACAGAATCGTGGAATAATTGAGATTGGAAGGGACCTATGGAGATCATCCGACCCAAACCCTCCAGCTCAAAGCAGGGTTGAATAGAACAGGTTGAACGGGGCATTGTCCAGTTGGGTTTTGAATATCTCCGAAGATGGAGACTCCACAACCTCTCTTGGCATCCTATTCCAGGCCTTGACCAATTTAATTGGAATTTCTTGTAGTTCAATTTGTGCCCATTGTCCCTTGTCCTTTCACTCGGTACCACTCAAAAGAGTCTGGCACCGCCTTCTTTACACCCTCCCATCAAGTATTTGTACCCATTGATAAAATTCCCCCTGCACTGTCTGTTTTCAAGACTAGCAATCTCAATTTTCTTAGCCAAGGCTGCCCCCAACCTTTACATCCCTAACCAGTGCTTTCTTGTTTGCAAGTCTTAGGTTCAGCAAACCACCTTCCCTCATTAGATACTCAGTTACCTGTGTTAAGAATTTTTTGTCAGTGCACTGCTTAAAACCTCCTGGATTGCTTGTGTCTTGCTGTGTTGTCCCTTCAGAAGATATCAGAGTGGTTAAAGTCCCCCATGTAGATGAGGGCCTGTAAATGCGAGGTTTCTTCTCATTATCTGAAAAAGACCTCATCTACTTCTTGCTAATCATGTTGTCTGTAACAGACACAGACATCACCCATGTTGGTCTGCCCTCTAATCATAACCAGTAAGCTTGAGAGCTCATTTGGGCATAACAATTTAAAGAAAGTTCATTGTCCATCTCAGATGTAGAACTCCATACATTCCAGCTGCTCTCTCTCATGAAAAAATCTTCCCTTCTCAGCTTCTCACCTTCCCAGCCTGTCCTTCCTAACAAACCTGTATACACTTGTTGCAGCAGTCCAGTTGTGGAAACCTTCCCACCATGTCCCTATGATCCCCATGACACCATGACTCTGCAACTGCATGCAGACCTCTAATTCCTCATTTGTTCTCCATGCTGTGCACACTAGTGTACAAGCACTTCAAAGAGGTGCCCAGCTGTGCTAATTTCCCAGAAACAGTATGAAATCTATTCCCATCATTCTGTCTCATGGGCACTTCTTTGTTTATGTGAATATGCTTGGGGTGGTCCTCCATTAGCCCTGTTTTATTGATTACAAGGTCCCTACTGTTTACATCACCCCACACATTTTGTTTGCCAACCTGGTCTTCCACTTCCTCACATGATTGTTGGTCACCTTGTCCCCCTCACTTTGTTCCTCCTTTAGAGCACTCTTTATTGGCCAGCTTGTTGCCAAAGATGCTTTTTCTCCACTTGGTCAGGTAGTTGCCGTCTCTTCCAAGCAAGCTTCTACTTCTGAAAAGAATGATTTAAACCCAAAAATATTCCTGGTTCAATGAACAATTATTTACCAGAAAGAGATAAATTCTTAAGTTAGATCTTCATGTTAGTTTTGTGCCTACTTAATCTAACTTTATAATATTTTACATACAGCTTCGTTGGACAGCAAGCAGCAAAAACTTTCAAAATCAAATTGTTAATTTAGTGGGGAATGTTCTTCTGGCCACTGGATTTCTCTCTTACTCTGGACCTTTCAATCAGGAGTACAGGAATTTGCTGCTCCAATTGTGGAAGAAAGAGATGGACAACAGCAACATTCCGTACAGTAATGTAAGTGTTCAAGCTTTGTCCTGACCTTACTCTTTGCCTTGCAGAGAAATAATGTGCAGAGTATTCTGTTCCAGAAAAGTACATAATTGGAAGATTATATACAGGCTGTCACATTCCATCAAATTTTTAATAAATAAAAAATATGAACAGTTGACAACTGAGCTTCTAAAACAGTATGTTTTAAGAACCTCTTTATACTGTCATGCATTGCAAGATTGGTAAATAGACCATTGCTCTGGCAAATCTGAGACAGATGCTGTCTGAGGTCAGCTGCCCTGGGAGGAAATTGCAGAAGAGGGCAAATGAAGTAAAATTGATCAGCTTAGAGTAACCTTATCATAAGAGATTTCATCAGGTAGTCTCAGTTTTCCTCCATAGTTGATGTATTTTTGCAAATACCATGTTGTGTCTATGATTTCAGTCATAAAGTCAAGCAAATTGGCCACATCTAGCATTTAATGAAAGTGGAAAATACATATATTGAAGAAAACACCAGTTGTAACTGTCTCCCTCAACATTTTAAGTTATCTCCTTACAAGGAATAACTTGTGAATATGTGTTTCAGAATACCACCCCACATTTGGTATTGCTGTGCCCCTATAGTTTTCCAGGCAGTCTTTGAAGCAGCAGCTCCCAAGTTAGGCCCACAGGATGGTGCGGAGGTGGGGACATTGGGCTGTGGTGTCTGGTTTGGGTGGGAGTTATGCCCCAACCAAATTCCAGGGACCCAGCAAGATTTACCCTGTTTCCACTTTTACCTACAGTCTCATGTGCTGCCACTAAAAATCTGCTCTCTCTAGATGATACCCATTTTTCACTCTGACTTGTAAATGTAAAGTATAAAGATTTTTCATATATTTTGTATTTATGACATATTACATCATAAATTCTTTAACCTGCTGTTCTTAATGTACTAAATTTTTAAGACAACAAACTAGTCTAGGAATAAAAATTTCCATTATTTTCATTTAGGATTACTTATGAACAACATTTTAATAATCTAGATTTACTAGAAAATATCTGTAAAATGGAACTAAACATTTTTTTCTTTTTAAAGATTCACACTTTTATTCTAAGTGTAGCTTGATTAATTCTTGATTGACATAAAAATACTCTTACACCCAATTCTAGAAAAGACCATTGCACATGTTGAACCAGGAAATGTCACCTCTGCACCTCCATGTGTAATCAATTAATACCCTCCTGTCATACCCTCTGCTGGGTACCCACACCATTTAATTTATTTTAATTTGAAGTATCTTATTGAAATGAATTAAACTAAACAAAACCTGGATTTTGTAAAGCTTGGTTTACACCACTTCAGCTTGCTCCAGTCTAAGCTCTTAAATCCGTATACGTTTGTCACCAGAGAGGCTGTTCTCAGTGAGTCTAATGTTACAGCTTCTCCTCAATTAACCTAACTCTGTGTGGGCAGAGGTGGCCTAAAATGCAGCGGAGCTAGGGTCCTATCATACAGCTTCAGTTCCCTGCCACATCATATGCTACCTTTATTAAAGCAATCAGCCTGCATGCTGGGACTATGATACAGGACAGGTTCCTTTACATGAATCTCATTCTTTCCTTTTACTGCTATCTGCCTCAGGAGTGCCAGACCTGGCAGCTGTTCTGCAGCACAGGCTTCGCTCGTGACCAACAGCAGCCTTGTTCCTGTTCCATGACTTTTAAGAGGTCTGCCTAATATTCTTCCTTGCACTTGGAAGACATATCATACTGAAGGCAGAATTTAGGCCATAATAATCAAAACTGACTTTCTGAATAATCTCTCCATGTTGCCTTCTACTTGGTTTTGTGAATACCTGCGCACATTTTCTCCAACAGTAAATGTTGGAGAAATAGTTCAGAGAGCCTCTCTTACTTTCAGTAGAGGAGTGGAGGCATTAAGCTCAAATTACTCTTGTCCTCAGCAGTCAAATCTTTTGACAGAGCAGCTGGTGCCGGAAAGTGCTGGGAGCAAGTGAGCAACCTATGTAAAGCTGTGGCTGTACCATTGTGAAACAGCTGAGGTAGATTAATATCAGTGCTGCATCTTCTTTTGGGGTTCTTGGGGGATTTGGCACTTAAAACCTTTATTAGGGAGACCTCTTTGCCATGAGAAGTTTGTCATGCTGTTCATCTCATAGAAGTTACTTGTGAATCTTTTTTTTAATGTTAGGTGGTGCATAATGCTTCTTATAAGAGTGATTAACCTTGACCTCACAGAGTGAACCTCACAGCCCAGCCCAGTTTGTGCTTTGACTTACAAAGATGAATGACTCTGACTTGCCCAGCAAAGCTCTTTGATGATAAGTAATATGTAAGGCCAAGATGGATTTATTAATAAAGTACCAGTAGCAGTACAGTCTCAGGCAAGATTCTTTACCATGTGTGTAAGGGAGTTATCCTGCATACGTTCATCCCAGGGAGGCTCTTTCTCAAATTCAGTTTACAAAATATTCTTAAAAGCTACTTACCTTGGGGAATGTCTGTCAAGATTCTTACAATTCAAGGATAAGAACTTGAATGGATAATGTTACAAAGCAAGACACAAGGAACTAAAATTCTGCCTCTATGAAGGTGTTCTGACCACATTACTCAGCTGCATCCTTCAACAATGCCATGATTAATGAGTTTCAAACCATAATTACCATTCTGTTTAGATTGTTACCTTTAAAGACAGGATTATGATTTCAATGATATTGTATGGAAGGGAGTTTTAATTTTTTCTACTGAATTAAGTACTAACAAAATGCAGCATATGGGCTTCTCTTGATACTTCACACCACAGGAAAGAAAACAGCTTTGCAGTTCAAGCAAAAGGCTTGACATATGCCTTTGTCACAGACTAACTGGCTGTGGGTATATGAGTCATTTAGGCATAACAATTTAAAGAAAGCTGTTTAAAATTAGCTATCTATCTGTGTAGTTAGGCACTTAAATTAGCTAAGTTTCAGAGTTGCAGTGACTGATACTTCCTGCTGCAGTAAGAAAAAATTCAAAGCTGTTTAGACCCTACTCATCTGCTTAAGGAGCTAAATATGGTTTTAGGTTCCAGTTGCTGAAAGTTTTGGCTATTAAATGCTTTATTGTCCTTTTCACAAATGGAAATTGGATTCTTAAAGTTTCTCTGTCTTCTGAGAATAGTTTGTGTTACTTCATTCAGATTCTTCAATAATCGGAGCAGTAAAAAAATCAAAGGGGTAAAAAAGCTTTTGAGTCTTGCAACCACTGATATCACTAACTCATGATAGTATCACAAGTGTCTCAGTATTTGAAATTTTGCTTTAGGCTTCAGATGCTGAATTATGTGATTTTTGCAGGAGTTGCGGGGTTTTTCTTTCTTTTTAGACATGTTGCTTGTAGAGAAATCTTACAAATAGGAATTCATGAGTGAAAAATGTAAGAGGTAAATAAAAAAAAACCCTTCAATTTTATTCTGTTTAAACTCACATCATTATTAAGCTACTTTTCTAGTTTGGAGAGCTTGGTTTGTGATTTTAAGCATTGTTTTCTTCACATAGACATTCTTGAGAGGCCAGTCACTGTTCATAGTGAATAAAATAAAGCAGGTTAGTCAATGTGTGCAGATCGATCTTTAGGAGAATATATGAGTTGGGAAGAGTTCTGACCATAGCAACAATAACTTTCCATGATAGTTAGTGGTTATTGATCCATAGCACATCTCTTCTTTCTTCTCTGAGTCTTCCACAAGCCATCCTGTATTCATATACATACTTGGAGGGCACTTTACAGCTTTACAGCAGGAGGAAGGTCTTATGACTAAGATGACGCTTCCTCTTGAGCTAACAAGAAAAGAGTTTGCCAATACCAAAATCAGCTAGTCATTAGATATTGTACTGGCTTCAGAGTTTCTCCAGTACTCTTTGGTGAACGCCAAAGCCTCAACAGAATTCACTTTCTTTATTACCCAACCTTAATGATTTAGGCACCGAACTTTAAAGAAAGGAAACAACAAACTATAATTACCAAATACATTCTATCGTGCGCTATGATCAGAATAAGAAGAAAACCTTTCCATCGGATATTTTAGTATAATTCCTCTAACTGGTACTAATTTTGTAATTACATATTTTGTATTAGGACCTGAACCTTACTGGTATGCTTGTTGACAATACTACAGTGGGTGAATGGAACCTTCAGGGTCTTCCAAATGATGACCTTTCAATTCAGAATGGCATCATTGTCACAAAAGCATCTAGATATCCTTTGCTAATTGATCCACAAGGTCAAGGAAAGATCTGGATTAAAAATAAGGAAAAGAATAACGGACTCCAGGTAAACAGTTAAATTTTTTTTTATGTGTGTGTCATTTAACATCATAGTTAGCAGTGCAAACTATTTTTTCTGCCATCATACTTTGACCATGTGTAATTTCAATCTGATGTTTATGGTGTACATTTAGGCAGAAAAACAAGACTGATGCAAATCTATGACCTATCAGTATCAGGGTGAAATAGCTTGTACTGCTTTGTCATCTCCCAGAAGGACAGTGTCAAGAGCAAATTGGAATTATATGTTATGCCATATCTATTTTTATGATGAATCTTTTAATTACATATCATAGAGAAAGAGAAACAGAGGGAAGTAAATGACTTGCAAAATTGAGACCAGACAGGATCACGCAGTTGGTGCTGCATGGCAATAACATTTTAGGGTAAGCATTTTAAGAGTAAAATAGGGATAAGAAAAAGGGAGGAATTGGAAAAAGCATGGTGACCTGAGGTAGAATGGAAATCTAAAGATCTTTGAGGCATATCAAAACACAAAGCCCAAATTTAGGCCTCATCTTGATGATTAAGTGCATGTGATATTTATTGCTTAATTTATCCACCTTTCTCACTTTCTATCTAGCAGTGCATCCTGTTTCGGACCTGGGTCTTCTATTTAGTTCAAAACTTTCTTTTTTTCCCTTCTAATCAACCTACCCTCTGTGTTTTGTTACACCAATAAGGATAAGACGGGTTATGATAAAGATCTAAACACATGATACATTTGCAGGCCGGATCAAGCATGATACTAAAGAGCTAGTGGTTAATAAATCGAGTCTGTCCTACAACTGTAGGTTGTCACATGAATACCATGGTATACTATCTTCACTCAAAATGAGAGTGATGGATAAGAAAAAGAAACTGGATAAATTTATCATTCTGGATAAGAATGAAGGTAAGGATGGTGACGTCCAGCGAGCTGATGACATCATGGTGATGTCATTAGCTAAATTCTTAACTTTCTAGAGCTTGATCCAGATCTGTATTTCCTAGAACTGTTAAGAAAAGCCCGACATTCAATCCCACACCAAATCTCGTTTCTGTTAAGTTGAATATGCTCAAAAAATAGAGCTCAAAAACCAGCTAGAAACAGGAAATAGAGACAGAAAAATAATGTACAACATTCAAAGATCTTGGGAAAATGGATGTCTTTATTAAAAATGTGATGAAAATCTCCCCTAAAATATATGAATTGCATTCAGAGAAGAATTTAGGCATTTTGTGACTGTGTGAAATTTACTGTCTTACAGTAGATAACATAGCTTCCTCTAAATTACATCAGACCTTTGGCCACCAAAAATTGGATCAAGAAAGAAACAATAGAGAAAAGGATGGAAGAATGTGTCTTATATTCTGCCCTCTTTGAGACTTGCATCTCCTACTCAGGATTTCAGAGAGCTACCATGCTGAGCTCAGGAGTGGCAACAGTGAATCTCTTTCAGTTAGAGACCTACACTCTT
>NW_009602248.1:49951-74443 GCF_000690535.1 Cariama cristata
CTGTAGCATTTTCCCCAATAATTTTAAAGCGTCCTCCAAGCTGCAACCTCAGTTCCCTCCTGTAAGCAGCACTGAGTCTGTATTGCCTGCCTTCCTGGTGGCTGCTCTCGCCATGTGCCGCAGTGCAGCCTGCAGAAGGGGACTGTGAACACGCAAGTTCCATTCTCTGGTCCAGTAACTGTGTAAGGATCTTATGTCACACACTCAACAAAGCAGGGACTGGGAGTTGTACATTAAAATACCATTTCCTCTTTCCCCGCTATTCCTACACTATAAGTGATGATGACATTTGACTGATGAGCCAGAGAAAAATGTCTACCAGGCTTACCTGGTGGTCAGTATGTGTGAATATCCAGCACGTGAAGTTTGTGAATCCTGATGGGGCTTGACTACTGAGCTGCTGACTACTCTCAAAACTTACATGGCTTTGAATACACACAGATGCAGCCTCTAAAAGCAGAGGAAGGTTTCCTGATGGAAATTCAGTCAGTTATGGGCTTTTAGACATCCTGGCTCAGATGTCGCCTGTGTTACAAGATTCTGAGTTCTCCCCCTGTAAAATCCAGGATGAAGAGAGTTAAGTCAAGACTCTAAATACCCAAGTGTTTAGATTATGCCTTTACATCTGGGATATTGTAGTTTGCTGTGGTCTTATTAGGGTTATATTGTTGGTCACTAAGACACTAACTGAATCCCTCAGTTTCGTTTGGACCAAAAATGTAGGCAACATGCTGTTTTGGTGGATACACATATGCCTACAAACAAAGCTAAAACTGCAGACTAGTGGAACATAGTATTAATTTTTAAATAATATACTGTTTTAAGACTGTGTAATGTGCCTGTAGATATTTTAATTATACCTTTTTCAAAGAGCACTGCCTGCAAGACAAGGATTTATTTTAAAAACATGTCTATCCTAGGGTTTTTTCTGGTAAAAAACCCACCCCAAAACCATGGCTTAACAGATGCCTGAAAAGGCTATTCAATTATAATCTCAAAGGTTTATGTTAATTATATTAAAATTAAATAAATTAAAAGGAGTCTATGTGATTTTCAGCAATTTTAAGACTTGATATCATGAAGTGGAAACTGAATTGGAAATTCAACATCTGATGTGAGACTGGGCCTCCTATGTAACACTGGTTCCCTGTCTGAACCCTATAAATATTTCACTACTTTGCATTAGTGTTCTGAGCATAAATCCATTAATATTTGAAAGGTATTAAGATACTACAGTGATTAGATAGATATGTGGATAAGTAAATAGATAGTTAACAATAAAGAAATATGATCTCCTATTCTGTTAAGCTTAAAGGAAAACTTCCATTTATTTTGGCAGAGGCAAGTGTTGGCCCCTAAAATGTAAGCATTTGTGTAAGTTTCCCAGGATGAGTATAATTTTTGAAATTTGCAATACATTTTATACTATTTTTTATGTGCTTTGCAAATGTATGCTATATTGTGAACCAATCTTCCTAGATCACAGCTATGAACCACAAGTTCTTCAGAAGTCATATAGAAGACTGCCTGTCCCTTGGCCGACCTTTGTTAATTGAAGATGTTGGAGAGGAACTTGATCCTGCTCTAGATAACATCTTGGAAAAAAATTTCATAAAATCTGGTTCAGCACACAAAGTAAGATGAATTGTGAACATGAAATTAAAAACCAATAGGACAGATGCTGGATGTCTGTTAGTCTAGATAGTGCCAAGATTCACACTTTTGCAACACTTGGAAAGATGAGTAGTGAACTCATGGGGTTGCTTTTTTCCTACCCCTTAAGCAGAAAATTTAAAAAGTGTAAATGAAAATGTAAAAAAAGAATTCATCTATTTTTCACTGAATAAAATACCTTTTTCTGAATTCAGCTTTTGAAAATTGAGTAATACGTTTTATTTTCAGGTGAAAGTAGGTGACAAGGAGGTGGATCTGATGAAGGGGTTTACTCTTTATATTACAACAAAATTGGCTAATCCTGCCTATACCCCAGAAATTAGTGCAAGAACAACTGTGATTGACTTCACTGTTACTATGAAAGGGCTGGAAGATCAGCTCCTTGGCCGTGTCATCCTCACAGAAAAACAGGTATCTAGTAGCTTGCAATATTTGTATAGAGGGAAGGCTTGTTCAATATCTGCACCATGAGTGGATATATTCAATGTCTTGGTTGAAATCAAATGCAAGAACAAAAGTGTGAATGAAATATAGGAGTTTGTGCATTTACTGAAAGACAATGTAGAGCTGTTTTTTAATTGAATGGAAGGAGCTAAACATTTAAGATCTGGCCTTGGAAAGAGAAGAAAGAAAATTATTCATTAAAAATACATCACAGGCGTATGCATGACATACATTAAGCATCTTTATTCCTTCATATATAGCAAAGGCTCCTTGTTCAGTCAGAAACCTCTTCTATTTCTGAATTCCTTTTTAAACTTAATTTGAATTACATGAAAAAAATGCTTATGGACTCGAACTACTTTTGCCAGCCAGGCTCTAGTGTGCAAGGAGATATGAGATTTTTAAGGAGCCCTGAACACTGACTTGACTCTGCTCTTACTAAAATTTCCATTGATTATGTGGAAGCAAATATAAGGAAGTCCTCTGTCAGGTGTTTTTCAGGAGTTTTACTTCATAATATAAAATCTGAGACATCCTCCACAATAATTTAATTCCTAGATCGTTCCTATTTCTTTTTGTGTAATCTAATTTAACAGCCTGGTTATCCAAAAACGTAGGAGTCAATTCATCATAGGCACTAGGGACAAGTGTGGATTTTTTTACTGTGACAGTCATAGCAATAAATACATGAGTATTATGGTCCAATTACACTGAAATGAAATATTTTCTTCCTTTCTCATTAAAGTGAAAGCACAGAAGTTGTATTTCACATCAAATTGAATGACTTATTTATTTTAAATGGAACATTTAATAATTGTATCTTTGTGAGAAAAGTAGCAAAAATAAAGATTTTAATTAGCAGAGCTGCTGCTTTCATAAAGTAACTCAGGTAGGCTTGCTTATGTGAGAGCAGTTCCCTACCTAAGAGAATTCATTGCTCCTCCTTTGACTTCCCAAAGCGTGTTCTAACCAGTGTCCTTTAGTGGTGGTGTCACTTTCACCAGCCAACATCTTTCCACTTTTCTCAAACGAACATTTGCTGAAGTGAGGACTGGAATCTAAGTGCCCTTCCTTCAGTCTGGCAGTCACAACCATAGGCTAGAAAGACATTGTTAGGCCCAAACTTCCTGTGAATAGTTCCATGAAAAATAGAAAAGCTACAACAGCAGGTACTGGGGAAAAACTATCCATTAGCAAGGCGGAACAAATGCTAGGGATGCAAAACTTCTAATCTTTATGCCAGTAGATGTATATTTATGTAAGCAAAATTGAACAGCATCAGCAGGACTGGATGGGACTATCCTAACTTACCTCTGACAGGAGACAGAAGTTTAAATCAAGATAGAGGTGAAATTGGTTTCTCATGACCTACATATCAAACTCATCTCTCCACACACAGATACTCCCACTCTATGGGGTTTTTTTCCTGGATAAAACTGTTAGAGAGTTCATATTGAATGTATGTAGCAACACCTAGACTGCATTTTCGGTCAAAAATATAGTAACTGAAAAATATTCATCCAGTGCTGTCTATCAGCTGAAGAGAGCTGCAGGGGTAGCTGGTTAGTAATGCTGATACTAAGCATTACTTGCTGCATGGGGACATGGTTGCAGGTGATCAACATTTATTAAACTTCTTCCCTCTAGCAGATATGAAGAAATCATGGTTATTCGGTCTCAATAAGAGATGAATGTCTTGGTGTAGATAGCCAGAGCCAATGGAACTCTGACAAATTTAGTTCAAAGAAAAGACAGAGCATGAACAGAGAATCTGAAGAACAGGTTTTCTATTATAAACAAGAAGACAAGTTTATGATCACTGAGCTAAAGTAATAGATTAAAGGAACCAAAACATTCCTGAAGATTGCTATAGTGATCAATGAAATATATGATCAAAGAAGTGTTTATTCTTCTCAGTTTTAAAGGTTGCTCCTGTAACTATATGAAAAAAAAATTGTTATCAGTATCTTTTTGTACTTTGATAATGAAGTTGCTGCCACTATTTGTGTTCAGAACAGCTACTTTTCATGTTACAAATGCGGTCGTGAAATCCTCTTGCGAGCAGAAGTCTGGCATCTGATATATTTGCTGATTTTCTGAAAGATACTATTTGCAGGCTTACAAATAGAATGGATGAGCTACCTGTGCTTAAACAAAGCATGTCCTTAAGCAGAATTTAAGCATTTACTGTAATTCTAATCTTTTTTTGCATTAATGGTAAAGAAAGAGGACAAAATGCAGAAAATCTGAAGCTAAATGACTGATGCTTAAGTCATTCTTCTCTTTTGGGATGCAGTTATTTGTAGCTTCCACAGAGGTACATTCTGTAGCCCTAGAATATATTACAAACAGGTTTCGAAATAAGAAGTTTGTGAAAGTAAAGAAATTTGTCACTCCTTCTTTGAAGTTCAGGAGAACCTCTCCTGTACTGCATAACTCTGTACATCTCCTTTTTCTTTAACTTGGCATGTTGACAAGAATGAAAATAAACTGAAGCCGTCGGTGTAGGTAAACTGGTATTATTAACTACCCTTTTCTTACAGGAAGGTTGACTTGATTGATTAAATAAAGGTAGCCAGTGATGGTATCCCTGAGCTGTGTTGGACTGTGCCGTATAGATGCCTCATTTCATTTGGCATTGTGTTGACTTGTCTGTCATTGTGCCCTTGCCATTGTTTGTCTGGTAGAAATAGCATAAAAATTCCGTTTGATAAAATAATTGTAACATTTCCTATTTTATAAGCAGTAGAGGAGTGTATCTTGCAAAGCCACAGGATCATAGAAATTAGAAACGGAAAAGGTCATCCAGTCAACTTCCCTAACAATGTAAATCCACCCATACAATGCATCTTTCAGTCATTTGTCTGATTCAATTTTAGGTACTTAATGTAATGTGTCTTTTATCACTTCCCGTTGGAAACTAGCTTTAGTGCTTTGTGCATCTTACTATGAGGAAGCTTTTCCTGTTAATTCTGATGTATTTTCACTCCCCAGCATGCTGCATTAATCAAATAAATACAGTATATGTATAAATTACTTTCATATATAATATTTCTGTATTTTATAGAAAAAGCAGCAAAGCCCCCAATTTGTCATGCATGAAATCACATGTTTTCTGTGTCATTATAAGGAATCTTTCTTTGAGTTAATCTTAACTATTCTAAGGAAAATTTCTGAACACAGGAACTGGAGGCAGAAAGAGTTAAACTGATGGAAGAAGTGACATCTAACAAGAGGAAAATGCAGGAGCTTGAAGATAATCTACTTTTCCGTCTAACCAGTACGGAGGGTTCTTTGGTTGAAGATGAGTCTCTGATAGAAGTCCTAAGAATCACTAAAACAACAGCAGAAGAGGTGAATTATGAATGCTTTGCAGATACATTTTGTAATTTTAATTTAAAGATTATTTGGAGACAGATTATTTTTCTGGTTTTGCTTTTTCCATTCAGAGCCACTGTATAACATCTGAATTCTTAACAAATAAATAGTAGAAACACTATCATTTTTGTTTCATAAAATGTTGCAAAATTAAACTGTTACCTGGATACTACTTTATATTCCAGGTATAATTTGCAGGTGTAAGTTTGAATCAAATCCCATTGTGCTTGGTGTTTGAACACATGCAGACACAATGTCTGTGTTGAAATACAGACAGAGGGAGGTAAAGCTTGACTAAAAATACCATTGTGATCTTAATCAAGACCTTTTCTTTTTGCTTGTGCGGTATAAATCACAAGTGACATGACTTAATCTTCCTGGTCTTTTCCATTAATTTTAAGGTCAGTGAAAAATTAAACATAGCAGCGGAGACAGAGGTGAAAATCAATACTGCACGTGAAGAGTATCGGCCTGTTGCTTGTCGTGGTAGCATCCTTTATTTCCTAGTTGTGGAAATGAGCTTGGTTAATGTCATGTACCAAACATCCTTACGGCAGTTCCTTGGCATTTTTGACCTATCAGTGGAAAGATCTCAGAAATCTCAGATCACAGCAAAAAGGGTAGTATATATAATCGAGCATCTCACCTATGAAGTCTTCAAGTACACAGTTCGAGGGCTGTATGAAAATCACAGGTTCCTGTTTACATTGCTTCTGGCACTGAAGATTGACTTGCAGGCCAAGAAAATTTCACACACTGAGTTTGAGACACTGATCAAAGGTAATTTCTCTAAAAATGTTCCTGTTTACATGTCTGTGAACTGCCAAATTCAGATTTTGCAGTACTTGCTCTAACAATATGTTGTATCCAGTGGATCTAACGTTTTTTAACTGGTAAATGAAAGCATACGTAGCCCAAGAAGGAATTAAGAGTCAAATTTTCCAAAACAAGAGCGATACAAATTATTTATTATCAAAATAATGCTTAGATGAGGATATTTAGCTGTTTTACATTGCAAAACAGAAAAAAAAATTCCATGACTTTTTAAGAGATCCTATAGTTTTTTCCTTTATGCCTTTTTTGAGTTGCCACATACCTATGCCTGTGAGCTTGGAGACAGTCAGCAAAATATCTTTTGATGGCTGGTGAGCCGGCATGTGAACGCATGAGGATTCTGTACCACATTTAAGTGTCAGTATAAAAAAAGTGGAAATCTCTTACATGTTGTAAAACATTGTTGTATTGGATTGCATTATGCCACCACAGCATGTCACTACTCAGACACAACAAAGAAAAATTTTAGTAAAGTTCATAAAATTTGATGGGGGGTGGACCCCACTGACTCCATTATATGATAAGTACAATCAGGTACTGAGATAAGTACAGTCAGGTACTTGCCATCCAAGTATCTCAGTTTGTTTTGCAAACACATATTTAATGTTCAACTGTGACTCAGTTGTGTTGAAGGTGCAAATGGGCATGATGCTGGGCTGGTGGTTGAGCTAAAAGGCTGATCTAAAAGGCTGATGAAGTTGTGCAGTCCTGGAAATGAAGGCACCATGTGCTTTCTTATTCCGTAGTCTAGGTGAAAGGAGATTGGACTAACCATATGTTCTTTCTACATCTGGTCTGAAGACTTGGGTTTGAGTATCCTTTTAGGTAGGCAAGTTTTATTCCAGCTCTACAGATGGAGAAAAAGCAGTAAAAAATTACTGGGATATCAGCTTTGGGAGACAATGAGACCAATTCCCCAATAGGCCTTTGTTAAATGACTCTTCCATGCAAATTCTAGGTGTCCATGTCCTGGTTTACAAAGATTTTTACTCACTAAATTATAGAAATGAATAGTTTTTATTACTTGTCATTTTTCTGTTTAACAATGGTTTTTTACCTCTATAACACTTTTTACTTTGCAGGGGGTGCCAGTTTGGATCTGAATTCCGTGGAACCAAAACCAAAGAAGTGGATCCTTGACATGACATGGCTCAATCTTGTGCAGTTATCTAGCTTGTACCCTTTTAATCAACTTCTGGTGCAAGTTGTTAGGAATGAGAAGTCTTGGAAAGCTTGGTTTGATGAAGAAGCGCCTGAAAAAGCTGTTATTCCTGATGGCTATGACAGCTTACTGGATCAGTTCCGTAAACTGCTCCTTGTCCGTAGCTGGTGCCCTGATCATACTGTTGCCCAAGTAAGATATGTTTTCATACAATGGTTATGCCATGTGGCATCTCCTGTAGAACTTCTAGTTCCAAACTTATGTTCTCTGAATTTGTTTTTATTGTAATATTTGTTATAAAGTGAACTATTTTGAAAATCAGATATTGAAATCCCTATAGTAAATATATGTGAAAGAAATATTAATTTAATTGCAATGAATTAGAAAGGGCATTGCAAAACATGAAATAATTTGTGTTGGAGCTGTAAGAATAATGTTCTTTTTGTGTGGAGCTGCTAAAGTGGAGTCATGAAACTTGTAAAGCAGTTGCATTCTTCCAGTGAATCAGAAGATATATCCCTATTTTTTCATAGAAGAAGAGGAAAGAGAACAGTTCACTTTGATGCCAGGTGAACTAAAATAGCAGATGAACTGTTTACTTATCCTCCATACTGAGGAAGTAATAATTAAGACTGTCTCATGGCAGATATCGTAAAAGAAATTGCAATAGACTAGCAGTTTCTCCGCAGTCTGTGATATTTGGATTTTTCTTGTCTATGTAGGTCTAAAAGAGAGGTATGAGCCTATGAGTATCTTCTTTTCAATTTTTTTGTCTTTAGCCACACTGGAAAGTAGTAATTCTGATTTCCTGCATATCTCAACTTTACGTGTTACATGTTGTGATAGCATCTGTGTTGTACTTAGGGAACACCATTTTTTCATGGACCTCTTTCTCAACAAGACCCCCTCTATCCTTTTTCCTTTTCCTCTCTTCAGCTAGTAAGTAAGAATGGGAGCTCCATCTGCCACAATTTAAACAGACCAAAGTGATAAAGCTGCTACTGCTCATTTGTCAACACTCTTGTTGTCTTGCACAACCATCTTTGAGAAAGAATGTCTCTGAACAGTGGTTTCAAAAACTGTAATTATTTTGATTTTTGAAGAAAGAGGGGATCCTTTTTGTTGGTATCTTCTTTATCTCTTCTTTCCCTGCTGTGTTTCTCCAAGTGTTACAAAATTTTACCTCTCTTTGCTAGGGCAGACGTTACACTTAGTAGTGGATGACCGAGTTATTTTTTCTGGAATTGGCATCTTCCTCAGTCCACTTTGTTCCTGGATGTTTCTTTCCATAATACATGCCTCAGAATCTGTGCTAGTAGTTTACACAGTTGGAAAATCATGTCAGTCAAAAAGGCGTTTCATATACCAGGATAGCTTTAGAAGTCCTTTTAGAAAATGTCTGTGAAAAGAGGACAATAGAGGCATAGGGAAGGTTTGACCTTTAAGGATAAAGTCTGAGCTGTGTTTATGTTTTGTAGAAATAGATATTCAGCATAAGAGACTTGAATTGGATAACCACTGGACAGGAGAATTTGTTTGAAGTTCCAACAAATATGTGGAAGATTGTAACTGGGTCAGGTGAAAGATCTGTCTAATCTGCTATGCTGTAGAGGCAGTGTCAACAATACATGCTTAGGGGAGCTAAGAATGGGGCTGGTGTAGAGGAACTCTTTTGTTTGGCTATCCACCAAGCTTTAGCAGTCAGTAGTTTAGGGACAATATCTGGGCCATCCTCATAGCCCACAGTAGATCTATTCTGCATGGATTTCTTTAGTTCTTTTTAAAAAAACATTTATCATCCTCTAGCAACAATGTTCACAGGATGGCTGTTGTGTGAGCAGAATTCTTTCTTTTCTTTCTTTGAAGTTTGCTATATGAGAATTTCAATGGTTGCCTCCTGTGGACTGTAACTTCTGTTACACCAAAGTTGAAAATGAAAGTTTAGAAAGTCGTTGCCTTTCAATGCTGATATTAGTAAATTCCACATCAGGGATTAATGCTAAATAAAAAAAAAGTTAGGTATTTCTGGTAACTTGTTTCTTTTAGGCTCGACACTACATTGCAGAATCTCTTGGAGGGAAATATGCGGAAGGATTTATTCTTGAAATGGAAGCAATGTGGACAGAAAGCGACTGTCGAACACCTTTGACGTGCTTTTTATCCATGGGATCTGACCCCACTGAAAATATAGAACGTCTTGCAAAATCAAAGGTATCCTCCTAACCTGAGTTTGCTAGAGGTGATGAAGACATTTAAAACTATCCTTTGAACTAGAAATGATATTTCCATGTTTCATAGAAGTTCAAATGACAATAGTTATATTCATACCAGTGTTCTCTGGAAGTTAATTTTGGACGAGTAACCAAAATGCATTTACTGAGGAAATGGAAATGTTACATTCTTACTTTTTCCAGGTGTTTGATTCCAGTGAGCCCTCTGTCTCTATCTGGAGGCTATGATAGTCCATTACTTAGTGAAAGTACTTAGCTATAAGAACAAAGCAATACTTGTGGTTTACATTATGTTGCATTCACTGTAGGAGATAACAATAGTGATGATTTCAGGAAGATACAGAAAAAAATCATAAATATGCTGACAAGAGAAATGAATTTGGAGACCCTACCATTCAAACAGTTCACTTGATGGAGATGTTCAACATTTCTTACAGCATAGCATTACTTTAAGGCACTCTGTGCTTTGTGTTTTATGGTTCACAATGTAGATACAAGTTTAATTTTCCCAAGAAGTTATTCACAATGGATCTCTGTAAATTTTCCTCCCTGTTAGAAAGCATCTTCATTTAGGAGTGCAGGATTTTGGTATGCACCAAGTAAGACATAGTTGCAAAAGTGGGGAGTACCCACAAATCTCTTTAGCTTAATTAATTAGAAAGTTTAGATGCTCTTTCTCTTTGAAAATCAAGACTCTCATTTTATTTGTCTAACTGTGATGAAGAGCACCTAAATTATGATCTCACTGTCACTTGAGTGTTTAAACTTAGGAATCTTAAGTCTGAAGTTGTTGATGTGATCCTTGTCACCAAAAACTGTGCCAGATAGCCAGCCAATATAGAGTCAAAGCGAGAGGGAGAAGGATGGCAGTTAGGTGAGCATGATTTTTAGGTTTACTGGAAGCAATGTATCGGAAGAACAATTTTATTCCTATTCACAATTTTCCTGAGATAAGAGAAAAATTTTGACTTTGTAGAAGATTTGAAATTAACTGCAAGAATATTTGTAGACTAGAAATGGGCAATATTTTTACTCCCATTTTAAGTCCAAACAAACACATTAGGCTGTTGTGATTGGATTCCTGTTTTCATGGCCTATGGTATGAAGACAAATGGAAGATCAGCTTTGTGATGATGTTTCATTCACCTATTTGGCTCTTCAACATACGTATCCTGTGAAATGGACTCCTAGATAGGTACTTACCCTGTCTCCATTAGGAGTTAGTTTCTGTAATCAATAAAGAGAAAAAGTGTCTCCTTTGAAAGCAATTCACAGCACACGTTTGAAACTTAACTCTGACTTGCATTGAAGAGTTGAGTATTTCTATCCCATTGGCCATGTAAGGGGATGAGGGATACTAACCTCCTAATAGAGTCTGTTGAAGTCAGCTGGTCACTTAGAGTCACTTGTGCAAGGAGTGGAACAAAATGCTCCCCCATTCTGTCAAATCTTAAGCAAGACCTTAGCCTGTCTGGGAATTGCTGGTAGGCAGAAGGTGCTCTGTAATTGTGACTGTTGAAAGACAGCAGCTTTCACTGTCATTCTGAAAGTATATTGCAGTGGGCAATTTTAATATATTTTCATGCTTTAAGAAAACATGTATAGAATAATAGAAAGTGAGGTTGCAAAAGAGCTAAAGGGATTGCCTTGTTTAGTCACATGTGGTTTATGAACACGACAACATCAGCTAGGCTGTCATAACCTGAAGCTCAACTGTCATGCCAACTGTAAATGTAAACTGTAATGTTTAACTGTAAAGTTCTTGTCTGATCTCTTGAAGTAAAGATCTTACCACACAGCATATAGAAACCTTTCAAATTTACAAAAGCCATCCAAATTCTGCAAATCAAACTACAAACACATACTCTTTTTTTTAAGTAAAAATGTATATTATCGTTGTGGGACTGGAGGAGCACTGCAGTAGTTCTCTAGCTTTTGAAAAATGTGTCTAGAAATCATTTACAGTTTTCAGAAACGTTTGCAAGAGGGCTTTGTGTTTATTTTGCTAGTTTGTCAGCAAACTGTACTTAGTTCCGGTCTTTCTCTGAGCTTTCTCTGCTTTTTTCCAGAATAAGCCTTTGACTTAACCAAGGTTCTTATCTTGGTATATATGTGATTCTATACCTCCAAAGTATCCTTTTATTGTTCTTTTCTTTTTTTCTCTTCTTAATGATATAAAACTTCCAAAAGACATGCTGGGGCTATTTTTCAGTGATTTCCCTTTTACAGGCATGATTTGTAGTCTAAAAATAGATTGTCAGTACTGATGGTACCTCTAAGTATACTATTAACAATATAAATCAATTATCTGCAGTTGGAAATGTTCAAAATTGTGACCAGAATTTATTTGTCACTCTAAAATTTAGTTGTTCAGAAGGCCTTCTCCAAAGAAATGGAAACAGTATCTGACTACTGAGCTATGTAACGTTGTTTATAAAGCAAGCAAGCTCTAGCTTAAAATTAGTTGGATTTCTGCCCTTTTTACTTTCACTTGAAGATGGAGTGCAAATTTCACTTTCTGAATTAAAATGAAGTTCATTATGCCTAGTACTTTGACTTCAGTAAAACCAGATATTTTTATTATTGTAGAGATAGTTTCCTCTTTCAGGGAATGATACACAGAACCTTCAATAGAACTGTCAGGGCCACTGTAGTGACTGAAATGTTAGTATTTTCATCTGGATAGCGATATATTAAGATGATACAGATATGTTTGTATGACTCACTATTGAGAGAAGCATTCTATATGCAGATATTTTTGTAGAGTTCTTTCAGGAGTAAAATGAGGACAATCCATAGTGAAAAATATTTTTTCCTTGTCTTGACGTTCTATAACTTTTAATGATTGTACATTTGAGAGGTAACATGGCTGAGAAGAATGAATTATGAGCAGATGCTTTGTTAGGGTATAATGTACCAGCTGAATATTTATGCAGTCTGCAGGGGCAGTCATAGTCTTTGACTTATGGGAGTGTTAGCTGTACTGAGATACATCTTAGAAAAGGTAAAGTTTTTGCTCCTTCAGCACATAGCCAACTTCACAGGCAATTTAGCTTTGCTTCTTTTAGCTGCAATTTGAGGTTTTACTGACCTGAGAGCAGGATTTAACTGCTTTCTTATCTTTGGCATTTTCTTCTCCTTAAATCTTTTGCCAGGATGTGGAGGATCATATATAGCAGCTGTATTTATACTGTTCAGTAAAATCAGGTCAGGGCCTGTTCTCTGACCCTAAGGCCAAATGACCCAGCACAGCTTGTGTCCATATGCTGAACCTTTTCATCCTGCAAAAGTAGGGCAGCCTCATCCATGCTGTTCAGGACTGAATGACTTCCTTCTCTTTTTGTTTCACAGTGAGAGAGTCCCAGTAGCAGGAAAACTTAAGATTAACATTTGTAGCTCTCAGCCAGCTGAAGATAGACCCAGATTAATAAGTCTTTATGCAGCTCATTGCTCATAGCATGAGGGATACTCAGCTGGGTCTTGAACATGAAACTGTCCATGAAACTAATTCTTTTCATCAACTCCCTTGCCCTCAACATGTATATAGAATAATATGCTCAACTGGGTTTGATAATTCTGGTTTTCCCTGGTAGGAGTCAGGCCGCCGTCTTAAGCCAGGGGACTACTTAACAACAACAAGGGTAGTAAAACCAATAAGCAAAAGGGGGTCTGCCTGCACATTACTTAGACTTGTATCATCCTGATTGCAACCTAGTCACCTTGTCTTTTTCAGATCCCCTTGTGAGAGCTTGTGTCATCATCCATTTTTTTGAACAACTAGCTTTCTTCTCCCATGGCCTCTGGAGCAAAGACTCCATAAATTTCCAGAAATCCTGTGTTTGCATGTATGAGCTTTGTCTCTTCTGAATCCAGAAAACTAACAGCTAGAAAAATAGCTAGAGCTAGCAGATCACCAAACTAGAATACTCTGAATCAGTAGTGGCTCTACAGCTGTCAATTAACAATACAGAATATTTGCTAAGGAATGACTTAATGGGAACCAATCTTTCCTGTCCTGCCTGCTTCCTTGACAGTTCTCTTTTAGATGGAATAAATATATTCAGACAGTAAAAAGGTACCAAAATTCTTGGCTTTACTCTGTGCATTAATTATTATGTGGAGCCTTAATATCTGTCCAACTCCAGATAGTCCACATCATAGGAAAAAGTATAGTCAGGCAGCTGTGTTTCTGTGTGTATGTCTTGCTTTATTTGGGAAAGTGGAGAAAAAAAAGGGAAAGTGTTTCAGTTGTCTTATCCCATTGATTGTCAGACCTGCAAAAAAGTTTTATGTCCAGTGGATGTAGTTTTCTTCCAGCAGGTGGAAGATAAGAACAACTTGGAGGGTTTTGCTTTTTTGTTTACTCTGTTTTAATATAATCAGTCTCCATTGATATTGGTGGTTTTCTTTGTGGCACAATGTCACTACACATGGACCTACAAAAGCAATACATCATGTGTAGAATCATTCTAAAGAACTGTATATAAAAGAAACTTTCTTTTTTCTTTCCAGAACATTCCTTGTCGTGCCATTTCAATGGGTCAGGGCCAGGAAGTCCACGCAAGGCGCCTATTAAATCAGTGCATGCAAGATGGAGGATGGGTCCTTCTACAGAACTGCCACCTTGGCTTGGAGTTCCTTAGTGAATTAATGGACACCATCACAACAGCAGAATCTATGAGTGAAAGTTTCAGGACTTGGATCACTACAGAAGCTCACTCAGAGTTTCCTATTAATATTTTACAGTCCTCTATCAAATTTACTAATGAACCCCCTCAAGGTAGGAAACCATGCTTTTTTTTGAGTTTTGGGGCTTCCTTTTTTCGCCATCCTCTGTATCACTATACTCTGTGTACTGTTTTAGTTTTTATTCTCTGTTGTTTCATTAGCTAAATACAGCACTGTGTAAGTCAGTCTTGCGATGTGTAAAGCATGTGTAAAACTTTTGGGGAGAAAATGGATATTGTTTGGTTTTGTAACAGAAATTGATAGTGATTTTGTTTGTGTAGAACCTGTGGAGAATGCCAGGTCAGTGGTCCTTTCTCAAGCTTAGTACACTCCATCACTCTTTTCTTTCTGTCCTGTTGACCCCACCCAAGGATGCAGAGGGGAACTGATCCTATGCTCTGCTGGGTAAGGAAAAGGAAGGACTCTTCTGAACATCCAACCTCAACCTCTCAAGCTGCAGTATGTAGCTGTGGCTGTTGCTTCTTCTTGTGTCATCTGGCATTGCTGACAGGAGACTGACCCCAGCATCTTTGTAACTGTCCTTCAAGTATTTGTGAGCTGCTGCTGAATCACCCCTTAGTCTCTGTCACAGGCAAGACAGTTAATAACAACCCATAGTGGATCTGAATACTGGGGTTTATTTAACTGATGAGATTAGGGCTTTTATGCTACTTGATTATTTTAGACACTCACTCTTTCATGCTCTCAGCCTCCTGTATTGTGTTCATTTCATCTTGACTTCCCTTCACATTGGAGAGATTGCTGCTGATCCAAGAAGGTTAGGCAGAAAGTCATGTTGGTTTCATGCTGTGCAGCTACTTGCAGCTATCAGTCTTGGAAGTTACTGGCCCAGGTCTCTGGGCATCCCCTGACATTTGCCTCTATGCATCTCCCCTGCCTCCAGGATCTTTCCCCACTTCCAGGATGATTCCTCAAGCTAGGATGTTCATCTCATGCTTTCTGGGCCTCTCAGCCCTCAGCTTTCCTAACCTAAGTAGTCTATGTGCAGAAGCACAATGTGCGATCAGCATCCTAATTGGCAGTTCTGACTCATGTTTCTGTATTAATTGGAGGATTCAGGATGTTTCACTTTTTTCAGCCTGTACCATTCGCAGCTAGCAAGTAGCAGGTTTGTCATTGAGAGTTCAAAATTTCAGTTTTAGACAGCCACCATCCCCCATATGTACACATTTATTGTGCAACAATTATCTGTTGCCTTTCAGTATTCACAATTTAAGCTGTTTTTTGCATACCACAGCCTTTTCTTCAACAGACTAAACAAACTCAGTCTTCTTGTCCTATCTTTGTAGGTCAGGCACTGTCAAGGTCTGATCACCTTTATTGCCCCATCCAGTTTTATCACACCTCCCTTGTGTGCCAAATGTGGACAATATATCTGAGGGGAAGCTTGATCAGTGCTAAGTGGAAAGTGATAAGAACTTCCTTCAATGTGCTTTTTCTAAGATAGCTCAATATCTGGATTTCCTTATTTGCAAGAAGAGTGCAATTTTAGCTTGTAGTCAACCTGACATCTGTGATAACTCTGAGGTGCTTACCAGTAGATCTCAGCTAGCAGATCTCAGCTTGTACAAGTGCATGGGGGTATTGTGCTGCAGGTGCAGAACTTTGCACTTCTCCTTGTTGAACTTCATGCAGGTTTTGTTGGCCAAGTCTTCATGTCTCTCTAGATCTCTTGAGACTGATATTCTGCCATTTAGTATGTCAACCAGATGCTCTAATTTAGTATTGTCTGCAAATTTGTTGAGATTGCCTTTTGTCTCCTTATCATAGAATCATAGAATCATTATGGTTGGAAGAGACCTCAAAGATCATTATGTCCAACCATATACCCGATACCACCATGTCCGCTAAACCCACTAAACCATGTCTTGAAGCAACACATCTAAACGTTTTTTTAACACCTCCAGGGATGGTGAGTCCACCACCTCCCTGGGGAGCCCGTTCCAATGCCTAACGACTCTTATAGTGAAGAAATTCTTCCTAATATCCAGCCTGAACCTCCCCTGGCGCAACTTGAGACCGTTTCCTCTTGTCCTGTCGCTACTTACCAGGGAGAAGAGACCAACCTCCACCTCGCTACAACCTCCTTTCAGGTAGTTGTAGAGGATGATGAGGTCTCCCGTCAGCCTCCTCTTCTCCAGGCTAAACAACCCCAGCTCCCTCAGCCGCTCCTCATAAGACTTTTTCTCCAGACCCTTCACCAACTTTGTCGCTCTTCTCTGGACTCTGGCTCTATCCAAGACACTGATGAAGATATTGAACAACATCTGTCCCTGGTGTACTTTGCTTTTTTTCTGGCTGCTAGGATATCTTAAGCCATCAATTATTTACTATTCTTTGAGCCTGGTAACCAACCTGCTAGCCTTCTACAATAAGATGATTGGCTTAGTGGATGAGAGGAGAGCATAAAGTGTTGTTTATCTTGACTTGAAGAAAGCTTTTGACACAGCCCTCCAATACATCCTTATAGACATACTGATGAAGTAGGCATTATAGAAGAGGCCAGTGAGATGGACTGAAAATTGTGTGAAATCCCAGGCTCAGAGGGTTGTGGTCAGCTGCACAAATGCAGCTGGAGACCAGTCACCAGTGATGTATCTGAGGGGTCAGTACTGGGGCCTCCAGTGCTTAAATTTTTGACTAATGACCTGGATGATGGGACACCCTCAGCAGGTTTATAGTTGGTACAAAGTGGGAAGAACGGGCTGATACACCAGAAGGTTGTTTTGTTGTTTAGTGGGAGTTTCACAGGCTGAGGAAATGGTCTGACAGGAATCAGCTGAATTTCAACATAGGGAAATGCCAAGTACTCCACCCTGGGGAGGAAGAACCTCATGCACCCATACATGATGGGGCTGACCAGCTGGAAAGAGCTTTGCAGGGAAGGACCTGAGGTGCCTGGTGGAAGTCAAGTGCAACATGAGCCAGCAATACGCTCTCGGAGCAAAGATGGCCTGCAACACCCTCAGCTGCTTTAGGAAGATCATTTCCAGCAGGTTGAGGGAGGAGATTCTTCTCTGCTCAGCCATGGTGAAAGCACGTTTGGAGTGGTGTGTCCATGTCTGACCTCCACAGTGCAAAAAAGACATGGACAGAATGAGCCCAGTGAGAGGCCACGAAGATGCTGAAGGGATTGGAGAACATGACATGAGGAGAGGCCGAGAGAGCTATGATTGTTTAACCTTGAGGAGAGAAGGGGTATCTTATCAATTTGCATAAATATGTGATGGGAGTGAGTAAAGAAAAGAGCAAGACTTTTCTCAGTGGTGCCAAGTGACAGAAAGATAGGTGATGGACACAAATGGAAACCCAGGTAATTCCACTTCAGCATCAGAAAAAACTTAGCCCACTGGGAAGGTGGTCAAATACTGGAACAGCTTGTTCAGTGAGTTTGTAGGCTCCATCCTCAAAACCCACATGGACATGGCACTGAGCAACCAACTCTAGCTGACCCTGCTTTGAGAAGGGGTGTTGTGCAAGGTGACGTCCAGAGGTCCCTTCCAACCTCAACTCTTTGGTGTTATTCTGTGTGATATGGAAACATCCAGCTTTTTAAAGTAGATTCTAACCAGTTGCTCTCCTGCTGTTGAATGTCTGTCTCTTACCCAAACTATGCTGCTACCTGCAGGCGTCCTTTATATGTTCATAGAAGCAACTTACTACCCTGCCTTATATCTACTCATAATGTATGACAAGGGAAGGTTACTTTGTATTTTGGACTGTGACAGAAAGAAATCCTCAAGCCTGACACTTTGTCTTTTAACTCCCTCATCTTTAACTAACTCTGTAATGCATTAACTTTTCATTTATATATATCTGGGTTGCCACTGATTTCAGTTAATGAAGTCAGTAGGAGCTGAGAATTTTTATCCAAGGTCGTATTTAGTGCCTCAGTCATTTAAACCTCTTATTTCAGTATTCATCTTCCTTTGAACATTAGTAAGATGTCTACAAAATGTCTGATCTTGTGAAAGACATCCTGTTTCAGTGTATATACTTCACTCGCAAGAGCAGTTAGTCAGTCTGCTGTTAAAAACTTCTTACTTCTTTCTCTTCTCCTCCCCCCTTTTAAATTCAGTGCTCATCATCTTTTTATTGTACTGTGACCCCTCCTTATAATTCAAATGATAACACCCTTTAGCTCCAAGAGACTATTTTATAGGTCAGGTTATAGCCAATTTACAACTTGGATTTAGTAACAGAAATATGCCTAGTGTACCAATTTAAGTCAGGATGAAATATAAACAGTTTTAGTTTTCTGATACTGCCCTGCCACATTGGTAGCATGATGTGATAAGGCACTTTTGTTTGATTACTTTTTCTTGACTTTGGAACTCTCTTATGATACCTTTTTAATATTTTGAAAAGCTATTTGTTTGAATATTGCTCTACAGGATCTTTGTGAAGTAGGAAAGAAGCAAAAGGGCTTTTGTTGTGTCATAGGAAGTATGATGACTTGGACAATCTATTCACTGCACTTGTAATCTGTCTTTTTAGACTCGTGTTAAGCTGATTAGACGGAAGATATCATAAGAGTGACCTGGTGTCAGTAACTCATGCTTGATGTTGTCTGCCAAAGGCAGACGATGCTTCAGTAGCACTGCCTGAAAGCATCTGGGAGTGGTGGGGCTTACGTATTCATGAGATCTCATGGAAGCTGCGATTGTATCAGTATCATCTGCCTAAAGCTGTTCCTGGGATATGAAATGTCAGTGCTCAAACAAACCTCCCCAAGTATTAGTATTTCCACTATGAATTTAGGTTCTTGTCTCGTCAGCTTGATGCTTGTATGCCAGTTTGAGAAGCTGCATACAGAATTTTGAGATTGATATAGGACTGAAATCTAAGTAAAATTGTCTTGGGTAGAACTAAAATCTCATTTTGTATGTAAATATTGAAACACAAACTCTTGGGCATATTCAGTGCTGTATTTCATATGAGGTTAGATGTCCTTTTGATTGCCATATAGTTGCTGAATAGTTATGTTTGTATTTCAGTTATTGGTAAGATTTAGAATATGATTACTTAAATGTAAATCCTTCCAAACTCCTGAACTTAATTTGGTGCGTCATCTACCTGAAACAAAATGTAACTGAAGTTTGCCTGGCATGACCAGCTGAACAGATAATTGATTCAAAGAGATTATGTGAAGCTATAAATAAGATGATACTGTAAATTGCAATAGAGAAATCTGCTTAACAGAAGTTGGACTTGGGGGTTCCATACATTTTTTGCTCACATATTACATTTTTATACTTATTTTCTAGGTGTGAAAGCTGGCTTAAAACGAACATACTCAGCTGTTACTCAGGATCACCTAGAAGTGAGCAACATGCCACAGTGGAAACCATTGCTATATGCTGTAGCATTTCTTCACACAACTGTTCAGGTTTAAAAATACATTTTCTTCTGTGATAAACCCATGTTTCATTTATTAATGCACCATGTTATTAAATGAAAAACATGTTTAAATGGAAATCTTATGTTAGTAAATTAATACAAATAAGAAAGAAAACAACACATCTCTATTACTGCAATTATCTTAGGACTCTGCTCATGTTAATCTTGTACGTCCAACAGGGATGGTATTTCAGAGGAAAAAAGGACAGTCAACCAGTGATCAATTAGTGTGCTCTTCTGTTAAAGTCTTTGGGCATGGCTGTATGATCTGTCTTTCAACTGTTTTTTTCACAAATATGTTAAATCATAGCAGCACATTAAAGAAGTTTACAGTTTGGGTTGGAAAACTATCGTGTTAGAACTGCTGCTTTCACAATGAGAAGGACTAAGAGGGTGGATATAAATCCTTCCTGCACCGAAGCCTGTAGGAGGAAAAGAAGGTGGAAGATGATTTTGGGTCTTGCCTTTCAGGAGTTCCATTAAAGAAAGTGCTTTATGGATTAACCACAACTTTTTATTGCTCTATTGATAGATTTCACAGTATCCTTAGTTTATATTTGATGCCTAGTTCACTTAACTCTGTGGCATCCATGCACTGATACATTGTGGTCCAGTGGAAGCTTGTGGTATGCTTGTCTTTGGCACGTCGCTTCTTTCTTGGAGGAAATTAAGAATGTTTAAATACCAGATATTACCCTAACAACTATATACTGCCAGCTGCATCTGTAAATCATTCAGCAAGAAGCAGCTTTTGCTACTTACATCTGTACCATGCAGAGACATCAGTGGTATTAATATACCTAGTCCATAAGAGGACCACAGACAATGATCATGGCTGATGAGTTTAGACATCCTTTCCTAAAAGAGTAGCTTCATTTTTGAAATTCAAAAACTATAGTTCTAGACTCACAGATTTGCTGCACTTAAATAAGAGGATTTTTTCCTTATGAAAATGTTAATATTCCTATTCTTTGTTCGTATCTCTCTACTGATGAAAAATGAAGAGATATTTAACTACTAGATAATTAATCAAATATTTGGCCTTGTGTGTGTGTTAAGAGAAGAATAATTTTTTTAAAGTTGGTGAAATACAGCCCCAGCTGGACTGCTGCGTTCTTGGCATATTTCATGTATTCTTCTACACTTACTGTTTTCTTTACAATTACTATCAATCAGCCTCTTACCTTTAACTCTATTTTACAGGAAAGACGAAAGTTTGGTCCATTGGGCTGGAATATTCCTTATGAGTTTAATCAGGCAGACTTCGCAGCCAGTGTGCAATTTGTTCAGAATCATTTGGATGATATGGACATTAAACATGGAGTGAACTGGAGCTGTGTTCGCTATATGCTTGGAGAAGTACAGTATGGTGGGCGTGTAACTGATGACCTTGACAAAGCACTGCTGAATACATATGCAAGAGTGTGGTTTGGAGAGCATATGTTTAGTGAAAAATTTTGTTTCTACAAAGATTATGTTATTCCAAAAGGGAAAACAGTTGAAGACTATCTCCAGTACATAGAGGAATTGCCAGTGATTGATACACCTGAGGTAAAATATTCCGATATATTAAAGGGAGTTTTTGTCAGATAAATAACTGAATCAGGTATATTTTTGAGACCCATCAATGTATAGGTCAAGATTAGCAGGCAGACCATTATAGTGGGTATCTAGTATAGATCTGCTGACCAGGAAGAGGTAGATGAGGCCTTCTTCAAACAATTGGACGAAGTCTGACATTCACAGGCCCTGGTCCTCATGGAGGACTTTAATGACCCTAATTATCTGCTGGAAGTGTGATACAGCAGGGTTCAAGCAGTCCAGGAGATTTCTTGAGTGTGTTAATGACACTGTCCTGGCACAGATAGCTGAGGAGCCAACAAAGAAAGGCGCTTGGCTGGACCTGATACTTATGAGCAAGGAAAAACTAGTCAGGGATGTGAAATCTGGAGACAGCCTTGGCTGCAGTAACCAGTGGTGGAGTTCAGGATCCTAAGAGGAAGGAGTAGGGCAAAAAGCAGGACCACAGCCCTGGATTTCAGGAAAGCAGCCTTCAACCTCTTCAGAGGTTTATTCCAGGTTTGGAAGAAAGAGCCATGCGATATGGCTCTGGAGAGAAGAAGGATCCAGGAGAAATTATTTATATTCAGGGATCACCTCTTCTAAGCTCAAGAAATATCCATCCTAACAAGTAGAAAATGAAAGGCTGCAGGAGGCCTGAATGGATGAACAAGAAGCTCCTAACTGAATTCAGACATAAAAGTGTACAAGAGGTAGAAGCAGAGGCAGGTGACCCAGCAAGAGTATAGAGCTACTGTCCGATCTTGCAGGGATAGGATTAGGAAAGCCAAGGCCAGAGTGGAGTTGAATCTGTCAAGGAATGTGAAGGGCAACAAGGAAGGATTTTACAAGTATGTGAACAGCAAAAAGATGAAAATGTGGGTCCATTGCTGAATGGGGCAGGAGAACTAGTGCAAAATTATAAGGAAAAGGCTCAATGGCTTCTTTGCCTTAGTCTTTACCAGTAAAACTGGCCTCCAGGAATCCCAGGGCCCTGAGATGAACAGTCTAGAACAAGGAACTCTACCCCTGGGGGAAGACCACCAGGTTAGGGAGCATTTAAACAAACTGAACATGTGTAAGTTCATGGTACCTAATGGCTTGCACCCATGAGTGCTGAGGGGGCTGGCTGATGTCATTGTCAGATTCTCCTGATTACTTTTAAATGGTGATTGAAAGAGGTTCCTGAATAATGGAAGATAGCAAATACCACTCCAGTCTTTGAGAAGGGAAGAAGAAAGATCAAAGGAACTACAGACTGGTCAGCTTCACCTCAGTCCCTTGGAAGATACTGGAGAAAATCCTCTTGCAAAGCATTTCCAGACATATGAAGGACAAGCAGGTGATTGAGAGTAGCCAGCATGGATTTGTGGAGGAGAAATTGCACATAACCAACCTGTCAGCCTTCTACAATGAGGTGACCAGCTTAGTGGATGACGAGAGAGCAGTGGAAGTTTTTTACCTCAGCTTTAGTAAGGCCTTTGACACTACCTCCTACAACAACTTCATAGACAAGCTGAGAAGGTATGGGTTAGATAAGTGTCATATGACACATCTGTCATATGAGGAAAGGCTGAGAGAGCTGGGACTCTTTAGCCTGGAGAAGAGGAGGCTCAGGCAGGATCTTATCAATGTGTATAAATACCTGTTGGGAGAGTGTAAAGATAGACCCAGAGTCTTTTCAGTGGTACCCAGTGAACATAAATTAAACAACAGAAAATTCCATCTGAC
Source organism: Cariama cristata (assembly GCF_000690535.1). Classification (NCBI taxonomy): domain Eukaryota; kingdom Metazoa; phylum Chordata; class Aves; order Cariamiformes; family Cariamidae; genus Cariama; species Cariama cristata. Next base: position 73,115 of record NW_009602248.1, read on the forward strand.
AACAAGAAAATACTTTTTTACAGTGAAGGTGGTCGAGCACTGGAAGAGGTTGCCCAGAGAGGTTGTGGAGTCTCAGTCTTTGTAGATATTAAAATCCCAACTGGACACTTTGCCGGACAGCCTGCTCTAGCTGACCCTGCTTGAGCAGGTGGTTTGGATTAGGTAACCCTCAGAGGTCTCTTCCAAACTAAACTATTTTGTGATTTTGCAATTCTGTATGGGATTGAGCAGACATGCAAACTGAGAAATAATGAAAATGAAAAAGCCATGTGGTGTCATTTTGCAAGTTGTAATTGGGAGATTATTCTGTTTTGACAACAGGAGGATCTGGATGTTGCCATGAATTGATGGGGTAGGGTGCAGGGTAGCTCCTGGTTGCAACCATTTTACATGACCCAGTGTGTGTATAGTGCAGTGGTCACATGAATTGGAGGACTGCAACCTTCTGCTCCCTCTAGTACAGGCATACGTGGTGAAGTTAGTTAAAATTGAAACAGAAGTGAATGCTCTGCTATTAAGTTGATAAATGCCTTTGGAAGTAAGTTCTATTAAAATTAGACAGAACTGAACAGAAAAAACTGGTTTTCTGTTACTGATAACATGCTGGCTGAAAGGGTGAGAAGATCCAAGGTCATAAAATAAACTTGAAAAGCTTTGAATCTCTGAAGACAGTGAAAGCAGAATGCAAGGGTATTTGTGCTGGCAATGATGCACCTTTTCTGAGTGAGGGTAAATGCAGCCATGATAATACACCAGTGGGATCCATCTGAGCCCAGCTCATGAAGTGGTTCCTATCAGTGGGTGAACACTGACTCTATCAGATTTCAGGTGTTATTTTCATGGACCTGCTTCTCTAAGCACTTGGGAACCTATCTCACAGTGCTGCGATGTATTTCTAAAGTATTTTGATGCCTGTAAAAAATTTGTACGTACGGTTTGATGTAGGGGAATTTTACCTTTGACTTTCATGTAAAGAGGATCAAGTCCAGGAATACGAACATCTTTTTCTGCTTCACATTTTCACAGGTTAGGAAGAAAGCTACGACTTCCTTCTGTCATTCCAAAATCTGTCAAAATTGCTCACAGAAACCTTTAACCTTTTAATCTCCCAGTCTTCATTCCACAAAGGATATTTTGCTAGTCAAAACAGTGTATCTTTGCTTCCTCCCCTTTCCATTTTCGGTTAAGAAAGAAGGACTGAATAAGTCTGATTGCTGTATCCTTGCTCTTTTGATGAAATTTGAACCTCTGATCAGAATAAACACTGAGTTCTGAAGAGGGCTATTGAACTCAATGTATAGGGTTTGCGTGGCAAGGTTTTGGTAGCAG
>NW_009602249.1:0-5167 GCF_000690535.1 Cariama cristata
GTTGTGACAGGACAGGGGGTAATGGTTTTGAACTAAAGGAAAGCAGATTTAGACCAGATATAAGAGAAAAATTTTTCACAACGAGGGTGGTGAAAAACTGGAACAGGTTGCCTAGAGAGGTGGTAGATGTCCTATCCCTGGAAACGTTCAAGGACAGGCTGGATGAGGCTCTGAGCAACCTGATCTAGTTGAAGATGTCCTGTTCATTGCAGGGGGGTTGGACTAGATGATCCTTAAAGGTCTCTTCCAACTCAAAGCATTCTATGATTCTCTATATAACATTTCCTTATATTCTGTTTAATCATAAATGGAATTGTAGGTGCCATGGAGTAGTGACTGGCTAAGGCTCAGGTTCACACGTGATTTCCGTCCTTGTGTCTAAGGGTCCACTGAAATCAATAGAATCTCAGTAGAGTTAGGAGCCGTAATACTTTTAATCTGGCCCTAAATGATCATGCATTATGAAGGACAATAAAGTCCAAATATTTATTATAATGTATCAAAACATGAATGCTGTGGGATGCTTTGATTCAGTGTAAACTCTTTGAAGCCACTGGCATGGTGCTAACTTTCATGGGGTGTATCTGGCTTATCACCCGACATTTTTGCAGAGAGGGTCGTGACAACCAACTTCAGACCCCTTTTAATCCTCTATTCAAACTCTGCACTCTGGAGAGGTGTGTTTATTTTGTTTCATTTTTGACTCAATTATCTATTGTTCATGCAGTTCTGATATACTACTATGAATACAGCATTAATATGAAACACTCGTTACTTTATGCGTGCTGAGCACATGTTAAATTAGTAAATTTAGCATTGTAAAGTGACGAGTTCAGTATTATGGAGGGGCTCTGCTCCATTTGTTTTTCTTACTTTAATCAAAAAGCAGAGCTATCTCAATCAAAACATGTTTCTTAAATTTAAAACCACAATGTACAAGATTCATCTGTCTGAAGCCTAGGGTGGGATTCTTGGAAACATTAGACCAATTATTTCAAAGGGGCTTAAGAAAAGGAGCCACGTGCAGCAGCATTTAGCTCTTAGTCTTTTCCATTTGGAAGTTTTATGCAAGACCTCAACTAAGAGCATGAGCATAGAGAACCAGCATAGGTGAGGTGTATTCTGGAGTGCAGTGATTGAAGTTTTAGTTAGACGTGTAACCGCTAGGAGTACGAACAAAGCATCTTTTGCCTGCTGCTAAGTAGAGGGGCTCTGCATAGGGGCAGCTGAGGGGGAACCAAAGAAGCACGAAAAAACCAGAAGTGTTGCATGCATCAGAGCATCTTACCATGACCTTTCTTGCAAAGCAAATCTTATGTCAGTCCCTGCTGCAATGATATGAGAAGTGGCAGAGTGACTTCCTTGCCCCAGTTTTGTTGATATATTTATTACGTGCTTTTGAAAAAGACCTAGCTACTTTTCTGGATTTTCCTCTGCCATTCGTTTTCTTTGCCTGCCTTTCTAGAGCAGGATACAGGCTGGTTTTCCATTTTACACACTGCAGGGGACAGTGCTGCCATTGTCATTCGTTGGTAAGCATGTTGTCCATAATTCTCTTGCCGATGGTTTTCTTTGTTAGGGCTCTGAATGAGAGGTAAGCGTATTTTAGGACACAAATGTAAACTTTCCTTGTGATGTAGTGAGGACCTGATATTGCTCTCAGCTGCAAGGATTATAAGGTCACCAAGGAATGCTGTTTTCCCTGCTTCATCTTTCTGACATGACAAGGACCTTGTGTTAAAGCAAAGTATGTTTTGTGGCTTGCATGAGGTGCATGCATGCATGAGTTTTTAAGTATGCACTTAACCTGCACGTTAAATATTAAAGTTCCTCATAACAATGGGGTTACTGGGTTTTAAAATGCACATCTCAACAGCACAAACTGGTTCTTTCAGTGACTGCACTTTTATTGGCTTGTTATGCAAAGAAAAAGATAGCAAGCTTTCTTACAGCCCCTGACTGTCTAGGAAATCTCAGAGTTGATAGGTTTGATATCCCAGGTTTTGTTCAGACAGTTCTCTTGCAATTCAAATAATTACATTGCCCAATAAAACCAGAGAGAAAAACAATTTTCAGAAACAACAATCTGAGTTGGCCAGAGGGTAACTACTTTTATTATACACAGAGGAAACATGAAACCTGCTTGTATTCCAGGAAAAGAAAGGGATCAGAGTATTCTGTCATATAGATGTAAGACTAAGAAAACAAACTTGGCCTCAGTTTTCTTAGAAGTCAGCACAGGTTTTTTTTCTCCATAAATGTAATGGATGGGGCTCTACACAGTCGCAAAAAAGGATTTAGTATTTGTCAGTACGTTCTAGAGGCAAACAGGGAAAAACTCTTAGAATTGAGACTAGTAAAATATGCTTTCAGGGTTAAGCCTGTTCATCCTGTGTTATACTTGGGTGAATGCAGTCCGGTTGACTTCAAAGGAATTTGAGAACTACTGTTACAGCTTTGGCAATGGAGTAAAGACCTTGGTCTTCTACAGTCTAGAGCCAAAGTCACCTGGGTGTAGTTTGTCCAGAGACTTAACCCACTCTACCTCTTGAAACAGGCTTCTCAGAAGTTTTAATTGTCATGGTGAAAGGCTGGCCTTTTCATGCAAAGTAACAGCTGAAAAAAAAATTCCAGACTCTTTCACAGCAGATCTAACAGATGTGTATTCTTACAAGGATTATTTGTGAGTGGTAACCTTAAGAAATCAGGAGTGATTATTCTTCCTTATCAGCACAATCATCACCGTGTCAGTGCTAGTTCTTGGAAATAACCAGCAGGGCTCAACCCTGACCGCTATACATAGTGCTGGTGCAGTTCTTGCTTCAAAGAGGTTACAGTTCTGGTTAATGACATCCATGCACAGTTTGAGGAGGGAGAAAGTTGTGTGACTATATGAACGTGTTTCCTTCTGTGATAACTGTATGCATAAACTAGCCTTCCATCTTACTGGCTGCTTTGAGTAGGAATATGACATGCTCACAACTGAAGATGCATTAAGGAAGAGAACCAGTAGAAGGACTTAAAGAAATGAGGCTGGGGATGACATAATTGATACAGTGATGAAGGGAAATGATTTTGGCAGCCGGTGTTTCCAGCAGGATTGACAAGTGAGTGCAAAGTGACAATGACAATGTGGTTTAATATCTTGGCAACAGCTCTGGTAGCGTAGCCTAAAAGGATGTGTGGAAAGAGGGCCGCTCAAAGTGGGTAAGAAAAGGGGGGCAAAAAATGTTTGCAGTTTGACTGGAAGGATCCTTTCAATTTCAGCTGTCCCCTGGGCAACCATTTAGACATGTCAGAAAAAACAGATGAAGAAGTGGGAATATATGGAGAAAGATAAATAGCTCAGTAGATGTGAGGTACATTTGCAACTTGTTGGCACGCAGGGCACAACGGCAGCAGAGGGACTTGGACAACAGATTTAGAGGGAGGTATTTTGCAGAGGTGGAGAGGCTGCAGACTGATGGCATACCCAGAGGAAGCAGTCTGGACAACCTGGATCTGAATGATCTGAACCACAAAAAGAGCCAAACATTCCAGTGTTGCAGATTCTCTCCTTGATTTTTTTTTTTTTTTTTAAAAGAAATTACAGGCATTGAGCCCAGCAGCTGAAAAGCCTGCTGAATGAGTTTCTCTGTAGATAGAAGGGAAAATGTGTAGTCTGAGAAAAACATTATATGTGACAGCTTTGACAGAGGGCTCATGAAATCACAGGGAACATGGACAGAATATAGCACTTGAGTTATCCTGTCTGCCCACCTTCATTTTGCTGCCACTAACTGCCTCATTCTTAGCTGGCCATTACTCAGAATCACAAAAAAATATACCCATATAAACATTTTGTGCTAGGTGAACTTTGTATAGAAAAGCCCAGAAATACCACACTTGATTACCGCTTATGCTGCCTGCAGCAGAGCATGGCTATCATCTTGCAGTCTGTGATTCAGGGTAGGGTTAGATCTGCCGCAGAGAAGGAACCGGTGAGCTGACCACAATTCTGTAGCATGCAGAAGTTACAATGGTGTGCTGCCACGTGCTTGGTGCTGCTGGACGATGATAATAAATCCACCTGGAATACAATCGTATTGTGGTTAGATCGGTTTCCTCAGAAGGAAACCAAATAGAGGGTGAGAGTAACAGAAAACTGCCTTTAAAATAACCTCTGACAGTCTGCAGATTTCTGTGACATCTTAATGTTCACATTGTACAATAGAGGGAGTAGATTATAGCTATTAATGTGGGCGGAACGATTGTTAAGGGTTTTAACTCTTGCTCCATGATGCAGCAGATGCTTAAGCTGCAGGTATCTGTATATTGTTGTTTGTTCCTGCTTCTCTGGTGTGGGGAAGCGCTGCTGACGTGCTCCTGGGGAGAGCTGGGCCCAGGGGATGTGAGCAGCGGAGGAACAGGAACTCTCAAGTATGGCAAGAGCCCAACTGGAATCCCTTGCTGGAGAGGGTCCAGCGCACGTGCAAGGCACCGCTTCCCTGCGGTGTTTCTGATTGCTGTACACCGAGGACTCTCTCATGCAGAATTTTGCCTGTATCAGGCATCTTTAATATTTCTGCAAAGTGTCTTAGGTGGCAGAAGGGAATGTTTCTTTCTTCAGGCTCTTCTCTTGAGATGAGGTGATGAAATAATGACATGCTCAAGGTACTGCCAACCTTCTTTTAAATGTAAATCAGGGTGGTTAATGTATTTGCATAAAAATGTCCATCTAGTAAATCCGGCATCAAGGTGTTGTTTAAGTGAAGCATTTTCTAGCAATCTGGATCTAAGATGAAATTGGTAATTGTAGCTAGACCTGCATGCAGAAAAAAAATGGCAATGCTCTCCAGGTCAGTGGCAGGTATTGGTCTCCTTTTATGGATCAAGAAGCAACCTCGAGTTATTATGAAGACAATGGACTTGACTAACAATTGATCAGTGCATTCCTTTAGTTAGAGGTGTCTGTAAGACTCTGATGAAGCATTGGCAATATGCTGCTATTTGCTATTACTTCTGCTTTGTGTAACCTAATAGTAATTTGACTAGTTCTCCTTAGGCTCCCCATGGGATATGTATATAGGAGTCATAAGCTGTGTGCTCTTTAACAGGTAGGTTATGGTGGAGATATACCAAATCAGGTGTAGTGACAATAACATCCATTATTGATTCCACACACCCC
>NW_009602249.1:5198-8975 GCF_000690535.1 Cariama cristata
CCCCGACATTGACTCATGCATACACTTTTGCATGGGAATTCCCAGCAGAAGAAAGCTCTTGGTGCAGAAAAATGGTTTGCACAGAATCACTCTCAGGTTTTACTTAACTCAGAAATTTAATTTCCCAGGAAACTCTGGTGCCAGCAACTGGCTGCAAGTATGTCAGTGATGCTTCTCAGTCAAGAGTGCAGTAACTTTGAATCTGCTTAGGGAGCACAGGCAAGTCAAAGGAGATACTGGTAATTTCAAGTAGATACTGGAGTCAGTGTTTCCTTACTAGGCTCACTCATTAACAGGAATATGCACTGAACTCAGAAGCTGTTGACCTGAGGCACCTCTGGCATTTTAATAACAACAGCGGTAGACAATATAAGAAAGCCTTGTTTAATGTTTTTTAAATATTAGTCTTTCTCCTTGGAAGCATATCTGATGATATCTAAAATATTTTCTTAACTGAATAATATGAATCATTTTAACTGGAAGAAAAGTCCAGTACAGTAAATCCCTGTATGTGAGACTTGAATGATCTCACAGAAGAGAAAACCCACTTGTTTTCACCTTTGCACTGCATGAGGCTTAAAAAAATTTTTACATTCAAGTCAGCCAAATTCTACTGAATACATGTCAGTGTTTGGTCTTGGCCATCTCTTCTTTTGTTTCATTACCTCCTGGGCTCAATAAACTACTGTCTCTAAAGAAAAAGCTAGTGAAAAGGGCAGTTGGAGACATCTGGTCAGTTGTGAAGAGCAAGAGGCTATTAGATGACCTGCTAAATAAAATACCTGGTTGATTCTTTTTTCCCAAGGATACCTGGGAGCTGACATGTCTCTCTTATTTACAAGGCTTTCATCACCAGGATAGAAATAGTTGTACCTAACAGTCCAGATACTCCAGATATAGAAGTGTCCTGTCATCCCCTGTGTTGTAGGTGTCAGTATGCTAAGAGGATGAATGTACTATAAAAAGTCCACTTTTGTGGAACCCCTGCATAATACTCTGCTTTAAGTCAAAATTCAGAGAAATCTGACAGGCTATAAAGTACAATTAAAACTGAGCACATCAGTAATAAGAAGCCACAAAGCATGCATAATCATGAGATAAATGACCTCAATGGACAGATGATGATGAGCCAAGGAGAAGCCAAGGTCAATTATCAGAACTTCTAATTTTAATGCTATAATTAATAATGAATATTTCAAGAAAGAATGTTTAAAGAATAATTGTATTCTGGTATTAAAACCTGTTAAATGTTAAACTTATGCAATTTATGCAAATTAATCTGATAAGAAGAGACAATTAAGGTTTATAATTACCAGATAAATACAAATGATCCAGTGATGAAGGTCTTGGTTTCTCCTCTGTCTTGTGAGACAATGTAATTGATTTTTATAAATGTTAATTTATATGCACTGCTAACCATTAATACATTGAAGAGATCATTTATTAAATTAAAGATGAATAGTGGTGTATGCAATGATAATACCTGAGTTCTCAACATCTTAAAGATGAAAAGGAAGCAGGAAAAAACCAAAGTTTTGAATGCAATTTTGCTTTGCTTTTTTTTTTCCCCCAACTTTTGACAGGCCAAATAGGAGGTATAGGAGAAAAGTTTAGTGGAGACAAACAGCCTTTGTTCAGTAAGTCTTTACGTGACAGTAAGAGGGATTTTTGGCACAATCCTCGCCTTTTAACATTTGTTCTCATGGACTAGAAGTAATGTGCATTCTTATTTTGCTTTGCCGTGCTGTGCTTTTTCTTTGTGTTCTCGTACGAGAAGATGGCACGTTCACCCTGGAATGAAGCTGCTTGTAACAGGGCAGGGGGAGTTTTTCAGGACAAGTGTGCTCACTTGGCATTCTCTTACAAACAGTCACCTCTTTACTTTCTGAGGTGTTATGTTGACTGTGTAGTTTTTTTAAGAGTTCCTGACTTCTCCTTTTTAAAATGTATGATGGCATTTTGCCAGCTCCTGTACTTATGAGTAAGTATAGTAAGTCTCTCCTTTCTTATGTTTAAAGCTCAGTATTAGTGGGAGTTTTGAACCAGCTATAAAAAGGGATAGATTCCACGTTATTTTTTTGTATCCACCCTCAGAACTGTAATACTATCTAGCTTTGTAAATGCAGCTGCAAAAATTAGTTACAATTAAATATGTGTAGCTTTTTATCTTTCACAGCTCTTCCCCTCTCCTCCCTTATTTTCCAAGGGTGAGGACATTGGCTGAACTGCAGCAAAGCAGGTGCTTGTAAGGCGGCTCCAGGAAAGGGGCTTCCAATGGCCCAAAGCCCTAAAGGGTCAAAGAAGGGGGAATGAAGCAACTATGCTGTAGCAGATTTGATTAAGATTAAATTTCAAACAAAAACATGAGAATATTTTCAACATCTAAATATAATTACAGTCTATTTTCAAAGAATACTTAATCATTGTTTGTCCCCCCATTTTTCTCCGGACTTCTGTCCTTGGCATTGTAGTCTGTGCTGAATTGCACTCTGTGGCACTGACTCGGGAGGTCAGCACTGCAGGAGCTTCAAAAAGTATGGAGACTTTTGCAGGCATAGGCGAAATTTGTGCCTGCTGATGTAATCAGTGGAAAAATCCATGGTTTTCCATCAAGGAGTGATGTGATCATCTGACTTCAGTGTGGCTTCTTGATCTAAATCCATGCAGATTTCAACTTAAAAAGACATGCATTCATTTTTTTGCCCGCAGCAGATATGGTATAGCCCAGGGTATTCTTCTGAACACATTTCCTTTGCTGTCACAGCCAAGTAAGGAGCAGCACACTTATCTTCTTGTCTTCTCACACAGATCATCTTCTTAACACATATTAGCTGGAGATATTCACCATAAATCAGAATTATGGCCTTCTGCTTCTAGATGTCAGAATGATATGCTTCTCCCAGTTTCTCATTTCCTTGAACAAAAAACACTGTTGAAAATTTGTGGTAATTTCACAGTATCTAGCATGCTACTAATGTAGGCATTATAAGTGTGTCCTCTTTCAGTGATACATTGAGGAGACGTCTGTTCCCTAATTGTTTGTTGGACAGTGAGCCCAAGAGGTAAGGCAGAGTTTTTTCAGTCAGATGCAGATTTGCCCTCTTCTGGGAGTTACATATTTTAGTCAGGCCTCCTCTGCAAAGTGCGGTGATGGCAAAAAGCAGCCTTTCATGTCTGTTGCCTGCTCATCAAGTACATCAATGTTCAGAATAAGAGAATGGCAAGCTACTTTTAATACTTTTGTCAGAGGCCTTTTGCATTGCCTTTTAATCCTAGGTAGCTAAATATGTGGTCAGAAAGCATGATTAAGAGGAGGAGGAGATGTTAGAGTGGGACTCACCTGAGGCTCTCAGGGCTTCCCAATGCCCTGATGTGGCAGGAGCCAGCAAGAGTGTAAAATGGCGGGGGTCTCTGCGCGGGGTGGTGCTGGGCACGGGGGCAGCCTGGCAGATGATGGGCTGCAGCCTTTCAGGGTCCGTCAGGGTTTCAGCGTGACTTTTGTTGCTGTTGCAGTGATTCAGCATTTTGCAATGAAATCCTGTTTCGCTGGGAAGTTGCAGATTGATTCTAGTGACAAGTCTCTCTAAAGGTCTCTAGTAAGCAAGTCTCCTAGGAATTTTGAGTGTAAAGCCTTTTTTGTTTCAAGTCTTTAATGAGCCTTAATGTAGTTAATAGATTTGCAGTGAAAAATCTCATTACCTTTGATTCTGGAGATGAAAGTCCAGATATTCCTGAAATGCTTAATCACATAACAGATGCTGCCCTTCTATTAAGATG
>NW_009602250.1:0-5660 GCF_000690535.1 Cariama cristata
GCAGAGCCTTCCTGCCCTCACGCAGGCTGGGCCGTGGTGTGCGTGTGAGGCTCCGGACCTGCCCTTCTCCCTCACGCAGCCGTCCTGATGCCTTCCTTCCCCCCTCCCAGGGAACACCTCTCCATCCGGGGCTTCATCTGGTGGATCCGCTGCCTCGTGATCAATGTGGTCCTCTTCATCCTCCTCTTCTTCCTCACCACCCCCGCTATCATCATCACCACTATGGACAAGTTCAATGTCACCAAGCCCGTGGAGTACCTCAATGTAAGGCCTTTGGAGGCGGGTGCGGGATGGGTAGCATGGGAACCACCCCGAGGCACAACAGCCCTTGCGAGGGAGCGGGTAGGGAGCGAGATTGTCAGTGTTCCCCGGGTCCCGTCAGCCTGACCACAAAGTAGGTGCTGAGCCTGGCCAGGGCGCAGCAGCAGCCGTGGTGCTGGAGACTCGGCATCAGCAAAGGCAGCTGTACCTGTGGCTGGTGCAAGAGCTGCTGCACTGTGTAACACGCGGTCTCTTCTCTACCTCGTTGCAGAACCCCATCATCACCCAGTTCTTCCCCACCCTGCTGCTGTGGTGCTTCTCTGCTCTGCTGCCCACCATCGTGTATTACTCTGCTTTTTTCGAAGCACACTGGACCAGGTAAGGACAGCCAGCTGTTGTTCTTAGTCATACCAGCATGCTGCCTGGCTGCAAGATACTTCTCATACATAAAGATCCTGGCTGGATCCTTCTACTTGAACTTCTTCCACTCTAAGCGTGGTGTGATGTTGTACTCCTGAACACCTGGGGTCTGCTGTGGACAACTGTTCTGCCAGTCCTTAGCTGCTGTTGTGCGGCATGGTTGTCTGAGCAGAGCTTGACGTAGGTCTACAAGAAGAAGAAAGCTGGGAGGAGTTGGGGCTGGTCACTGTGATAAATGCTAGTACAAGGGAGCTCTTACATGTGGCATACGTGTACCCATGTGTAAGCTGTAGCTTTTCCAAGGGAATATCACCTTAGCTGCTATGGCTTCTGGCCATAGGGAAGGTATTTGAAGTGCAGAGCACTTGAAGTATGCTGCTTGTGAGGCACATTCCCCACAGGACATGCGATGTAAGCTTTCTTTTCTGCTCTATGTTGCAAAGACTGGTGGGGAGGATGTCACCAGCTCTGAGGATTACAGGTCAAGAGAGATGATTGCAGAGTTCTCTAAAGATATGAGGGCTGGGAGGGCTTGTGAGACAAGGGAGGAGGAACTGGGACTCGAGAACAGACCTCAGGCACGCTGGAGTGAAAGGGGGCATATTCATGTACCAGTAGTGGACAGGGTGGGATTCAAATTAAATACTGGGAAGCGCTTTCTGATGCGAAAGCGATGGGGGCACAGCTCTTGGGGCTGGCAAGGCAACAGTGAAAGGTTAACAGCCTCCTCTCTGCCCTCAGGTCTGGAGAGAACAGGACAACCATGCACAAGTGTTACACCTTCCTCATCTTCATGGTCTTGCTGCTGCCATCCCTGGGCCTGAGCAGGTAGGGGTGGTGGGAAGGGAAAGCAAGGGCAGAGACCTGGAGCATGGGCAGGGTTGAGATGCACCCCTGGTTGTTCTCCTACACTACATCCCTTCCCTGGCCACCATCCCTTTGGGAAAGGTGTTCGGTTCTGGTTGGGGGACCGGGCCAGCCTGCACCTGGCTGGGTCTCTAGAAGCTTATTGATTCAATCTGCGGACGCATTGACACATGCCGTGGTGTTACACATAACGCAGCAAAAATCAGCACAGTTGATGGCCGCGTGTAAAAAGTCTGCTTGAGGTCTGCTGGTGAAGGAGGCACTCCTCACCTCTGTGCTCAGTGCGCACTCTGAATTTTGCACAAAACTAGTGAATTCCCTATTTGAGCCAGAACTAAGTAGGTTGCACTGCTTGGCTGGATGGCATAGTTATGTGTAGGCTGCAGCAATGCTTCTCTGTTTGGATGTGAGCCCCAAATCTTCCTTCAGGGGTTATAGAAATGCTCTGTGGCAAACAGGGGTGCATCAGCTGCCAGCCATTGGTGTGGGCTCCCAGCACTGAACAGTAGCCGAGTAGGGAAACAGTGTGAGGAAGGAAAAACTGGGGTGGGAGTGGGATGAGGGGTGTCCTCACTGTGGGTAGGGAGTTACTTACACATTGTAGGGTGGGGGATCTCCACCCCCGTAAATTCAGGATACAGCCCCTCAGTGGTGAAGTCAGGCAGCTCCTGAGAATAGACAAACCCTCTGATAGAGGCAGAATAGTCCTCCGTCCCAGCAACATTTCCCAGACAGATTAAAAATGCCGTGTTGCATATAACCTGACGACCTAGGCAGGTGAATGCTCTTGGAAGGTTTACATTTTGACCAGATACCATTAAACAGACTGTGCTTCCTTCTGAGAACTCCGTCGCCTTGCTGTTGCCTCTGGAGCTCTGTACTCTGCCAGAGGATTGGATGTTTTATATCAAAAAATCAGAATTGAGGAAAATGGAATTTGTTTCTCCTAAAGGATTCTTTTAATCTCTGTGTCACAGGGTACCTTGTACCTCACCGGTTTCTTCTGTACAGTCAGTCATGTGTTCCTAGCATGGATGTTGTGCCCAAACAGAGGGGAGAAGAAAATGCTTTACTGATAGGATCAGGGCAAAGGGAGAAGAACACACATGAGAGTAGGAAGCTTTACATCCCTTTTTGGGTGCTGCACTGTTTTTTCCTAGTGTCTGATTTACATAACTGTTGGTGACGCATCCCAGGAGGGAACAAAACGGTCTATGGTCAGAGTTTTGGGTCCTTCTAGAGCAGCTTCCACATATTTTCATGGGCATGTCTACCGCTGCTTCTGACTGTTCCTCTTTTCTTCTTGCCCCCCCCTCCCCCACAGCTTGGATGTGTTTTTCCGCTGGTTGTTTGACAAAAAATTCCTTGCCGAAGCCGCCGTGCGATTTGAGTAAGTGGAGGTGGGCAGAAGGCCCTTCTTTGCAATGGAGGGAGGTTCTTGTTGGTGTCCAAAGGTACTGGGGGCTCCCAGCTGCCGCCCTGCAAGGGGGGAACAGCTCCTGCAGCCTGCTCTTGTTGCACCTCCCCAGGTGTGTGTTCCTGCCGGACAACGGGGCCTTCTTTGTCAACTATGTCATCGCCTCTGCCTTCATCGGCAACGCCATGGACCTGCTGCGCATCCCCGGCTTGCTGATGTACATGATACGCCTCTGCCTGGCCCGCTCAGCTGCTGAGCGTAGGAACGTCAAACGAGTGTGTAGTGGGGCTGAGGGGTGGTGGGTTGTAGCCTCTACTCAGGGATGGGAGTGCTGCGATGGGGCTTGCCCGATGCGGTGTGTACAGCTCGGGTGTGTTGCACACCCCTGCTCAGATCCCTGTTCCCTCTTGCAGCACCAGGCCTATGAGTTCCAGTTTGGGGCTGCTTATGCCTGGATGATGTGTGTCTTCACTGTGGTCATGACATACAGCATCACCTGCCCCATCATCGTCCCTTTTGGTAAGTGATACCCCTCAGCCTCCCTGTGCTCGCAGGCTGGGGAGAGCTGGAGGTGAGGAGGCAAGAAGGGGTGGTGTGGGGCAGATATTCCCTGTCCGTCAGAGGCACTGTGAAAAGAGGCTGATTCCCCGCTTTACTGGCATCCCTCCCTTTCTCCCAGGGCTCATGTACATGCTGCTTAAGCATCTGGTGGACCGATACAACCTGTATTATGCTTACCTGCCTGCCAAGCTGGACAAGAAGATCCATTCAGGGGCTGTGAACCAGGTGGTGGCAGCCCCCATCCTCTGCCTTTTCTGGCTTCTTTTCTTCTCCACTATGCGCACAGGTGAGTGCTGGGCTGGGATGCCGGCCCCTGGCTACCTACAGAGCTACTTCCCTGGCCAGACTGTGGTCCTGGCAGCCCCCAGCCACAGGGCACGGTCAGGGATCTGCCCCCGCCACTTCGGTTTTCCTTTGCCCCAGGGTTCCTCGCCCCCACTTCCATGTTCACCTTTGTGGTCCTTGTGATCACCATTGTGATTTGCCTGTGTCACGTCTGCTTCGGGCACTTCAAATACCTCAGCGCTCACAACTACAAGGTGAGATAGAGTGCTGGGTGGGGGTGTGGGACCCTTCTCCTTGGGAGCACAGCTCAACTGAGCAGGGGCTGCCGGGGGCTCCCAGCCTGCTCCCTGGCAGAGCCTCTCAGCCTTGGCTTCACGGAGGGGACAGTCCCAGGGCTGTCCCTGCTGCCTGTATGCTGCTCCTGTGGTGGGACAGCAAATGTGTTGCCCCAGCAGGCTCTTAATTTCTCCTTTCCTCGCCAGATTGACCACACGGAGGTGGACACCATAGAAAACAGGCAGAATGGGAGACCTGCCACCAGTCTGCCAGCTCCCAAATCAGCTGTGAGTCCCTGTGTACACCCCACCCCCCCCATGCCCTGGGATGCTCCTTACCTGGGTTTGGGAAGAGGGAGGTAACTCCCTGTCCAAGTTCCTCGCTCCTCGCCGTTCTGAGGCTGGACCCAGAGCCTCCCAGTGAGGGTGGGAAGCAAGTATTGGGTGCTGTGCCCCTCACCTGAGCTAGGTGATGAAACGTAACCCCCTGCCCACACGCACACACACGCGCGTGCGTGTGCAACCGTTTCCTGCTGCTCCTCAGACACTGTGAGTTTATTTTCTGCCTTTCTCAGCTGGGGCAGTGAATCCAGCCAGGTCAGTCTCCCTTCTCATTCTGCATCTTTGCATCCTTGCCTGTCAGCAAAGGCTGTCACCCACCAGGCTGGTCCTAATGCCAAGGCAAAGGAGACTCCGTGGGCATTGCCTTGAAGGCTGTGAAAGTGATTTAGGAACTCTCCCCTCCCCTGCCTAAATCTCTGAGGCCCCGGAGTCAGTTTTCTGAACTTCTCCTTGGCTCACTGACTCATTCCAACTGCTTCCTTCCACCATCAGATTTTTCTAGCTAGGGTCTGTGCAAAACCGTTCAGGGGGTACGTGCAGACATGGGGTAAAGCAGAGCCTCCTGCTTCCTCGGGAGAGTGGGCTTGGGACGTGCATGTGTAATCCAGGCTCCTTCCCATGCCTCACAGCATCTTGCCAGAAGGACACAGCCCGTAGGAGGAAGGCACAGCCTCAGAGGGACACGTCCACTGGCAAAAAAGGGAGCAGTTTTCCAATCCACATGGGCTCCAAAGAGCTGAGAATCCCTCATGCTGTCCCAGCCCTGGCTCCATGGGGGTGCTGCCTGTTTCAGGATGCCGGGGTTTGGCACATGCACTGTTGCAGGGCCGAGCCAGCCCCACTTTTACCCCCTCTCCCAGTACATCCCATGGAGTCTGGACCCTTCCTCATCCTCCCAGCATATCCCCACATTCAAACTTCTTGCATGGCACTTTTGCGTGTTGTGTTCTGCTGCCATGAGAAGCCCCCCAGGCTCATGTGTGTTTTCTGCCATCTCCCCACCCCTTGCCTGCCTGTGCCTGGCCCCGGCAGAAGTACATCGCCCAAGTGCTGCAGGACTCATCGCCGGAGGGTGAAGCAACAGAGTCGGAGGAGCAGGGGTCGCAGGACGAGGAGCTCATCAACGCAGATGGCATGAACGACACGGATTTCCAGTCGTGTGAGGACAGCCTGATAGAGAACGAGATCCACCAGTAGGGACCACGGAGGGCGGGAGGGGAAGGAGACCCAGG
>NW_009602251.1:0-16181 GCF_000690535.1 Cariama cristata
TGCTTGGTCCCTAAAACTACTGGTGGAGGTGAGGATGATGGTGCCAGCAATCTGATTCACCCTTGTGTCCTTCTCTTGCGACAGTGGTCTGGGGTGGGAATTTCCTCCTCAGTCTGAGACATTTGAGGTCACTTGTCGTGTGCCTTGATGCACTTGCCATCGAGCCATGGAGATTCTCCGGTCCTGCCATGCCAGCAGTGGTGATTTCCTTGGGGACAAGGAAATACTGACCTCAGCATCTCCTCTTCTGGGTGGTAGTGTTGAAGGGACATTCTTCATTTTTCTGTAGGTCAGAGCCTTGAGGTGCAACAGGGGGAATCAGTTTACCCAATTCTTATGCTGGTTCCTCACTGCTTTACTAACAGGAGTTACCACTACTAGTTGAGCTTTCACCCTCATCTCCAGGTAGGACAGCTAGGTAGAGTTTAAAACTGCTTCCTTGTGAGATTTGTGTCTATGGAGAATGACAAGAAGATGTTATACCTCGATCTAATGCTGCACATTATTGATTGTGAGCTAGTATAAGAGCATGAAATAGAAAAATCATGGAAAATCATGGAATTTCTTTTTCTTCCTCTTATTTTTCATCTGAGCGAGAAGGAAGGTTACAGGGTTTTGTCTTCTTCATAGTAAAGTGAAAGTTAATTAGTAAATACTTTTCAAAGTACTATTAAAATCCTCATATTAAAGGCTCCAAATACTGCAAGTATAAAACTCTCTTATTTATTATTAATTTATTTTCAGCTACTTCAGGACATATGTAAAAGTCATTTCTAATTTAAAGAATAATTAATTGTGATTTGGGACCCGAGTTTTTAATCTGATTTATTTTTGGGGGGAGGAGGTCAACTTTAGATTGATAAACCATCCACAAAAATTATAGTGGAAATTAACGAGCAGAGTTTTATTGATGTTCAGGGCCTCTACAAGAGAAAAGTATCAATATTAAAAACAACACTGTCTTATACGCTCTAAATTATAAATAAATGCAACCTTAAATTTTTTTCCTGTTTTTAAGTCGTCCTCTTTATCTGGCTCCTGTGGTCTTTTCTCTGGTTGAGCTGATCGAGGCAGGATACCGAGGAGAAGTGTGGTGGCAATGAATCGTGCTTGCTTGGTCTGGAGCTCTGAAGAGGTGTAGGAGTATTTCCAGCGGTTGCCTGGTCTGAGCCGTGCAGTGGCCCGTCTCCGTGAGGAACTGGCCAGTTGACCTTTTTCTTGGACAGTATCTCTTTGTCCCTGGCCAGGGGAAGGCCAGAGTTGAATTCTTTGTCTTAGGTGACTGCTTTCTGTTGAGAAATAGCAATAAGGAACAATTTCTGGACCATGTTATTATGTATTAGCAAGGTTATGAAATGGGGTTTATGAGTCTAGTATTTATTTTATTAAAGTTTTACAGCTCGTCTTTAAACATCATTATAGAGTGCCAGTGTTTATTAGAGATCTGCGTGTGTTTCCAGAGTGCTCATTGTTGTGGTTTCTGAGTACTTGAGGTGCCGAAGTTATCAATTTGACTGTGAAGCTAAATTAGGCTGTAATGCCCTTGAGTATGTTTTCTCCAGGCCAGGCAATAATCTCCATGATTATGGGTTCTGTTGTGCATTAATTGACCATGACTTGTTATGCATCCCAAACTGAAGATGCATAACCCATTTCAAGGTCAGTTATCTCCTAGCCAAATGTCTCAAAAGGGTGAATATTGATGAATGCCAGTGTTAAAAGCCGCTTTCCCTTTAAAAATGTAACACTGCTCTTACGTGCTTTTATATAACACATCCAACGCTTGTCTTCCTTAGATCTTCTTAACATAGACATTTGTAGCAAAATTTTCAGCTTTTTATAATTAATGAAGAGAGACAATAAATTATTAACGTTAGAACTAGGACTAAATGCCTTTGCAAATGGTTGTTTGCTGGGAATGTGCAACTTTAATTGTGCTCTGGTGAAGTTATCTCTGAAGCTGTGGAATATTAGTTGTGGTGCCTGCACGGAGAAGAAGAAATTGTACAGTACGAGGAAAAAGAAAATTCAGGATACTTGAGAGGATTTGAATTAGCAGGCACTGGAAATCAAGCAAGCTGTTTCCATTATAGTCTAGTGTTTTAATCCATGTTAAGGACCCAGAGGCTCTGGGTTTCCCTATGCTAAACTCATTGACCGAATGGGAGTGCTCTGTAACAAAAGGCTGGGCAGCTGGACCCAAGTTCGTGAGTAGTGATTGTGAATCTCAAAAAAGAAAAAGCAAGAGGAGAGAGGGGGAAAAAAAAAAAAGGTGAATGTAAGAATAAGAAGAATAAGGAGAATTTGCTTTATTTTACCTCACTGTAGTAGATGAAGCCATTGAAGGCATTTTCAAAATGGCCCCTAAGCTGGTGATTTTATAGCAGCAAATGTCTTACTTTTCCTATTTCGGCGAAATACGTTATAGAAATTTTTATATCATCATAGGTTTTTTTTAGCAGATATGTGAATATGAAGCTTATAGTATTCTAGATATGCACATCTCTTTCTGTGTTATTAAAATTACCTGCATTTCCCTAAAGCTTGCTGTCTGTATATCTCAGTGGCCTTTATTAAGGTGACCTAATGACCTAATCATTATTATCTCAAAGCCTTCAAAATGGAAAACTCAGAATAAAATATTAGCTTGATGGAGACTGAAGAGGAAGGCAGCAAGGATGCTAGCATAAGAACTCAGTAGTCCTGTCCTCAGCCTACTCTCTTTTTAATACCACTGTGTCTTGGCAACGACTTGAAGCTTGTGTAGCATTTTGTCACTAGTTCTCAGCACTGACTCAGATGTTTCATAGCCGTTTTAATACTGGCATATTGATTAGCACAAGAACAGTCAGTGGAATCGAACTTAATATCAAAAAATCATATAAATAATTATACATATTTCTTGGACAAGACAGGAGCCAATAAGCTTAATTAAAATAACTATGAACAGGACATAAAATAGTATGGCAAAATTAATCTTTTTCTTCCTTTACAGAAAGTTACTTTTGAATCATAAATTACTCAATATTTTTTGTGTTGTTGTCGTTGAACAAATGCTGCACGATACCTTATACCTTGTGGGTAACGTAGCACTTCTTTCTTAGAAGAAAAGGATGAATAAGAAGCTGCTTCTATGCTTTTGACAGATGAATAATATCTTACATTCTGAAAGCTTCATTTTTCATAGTTTCATTGCTCATTTGGTATTTGTTGTCTAAAAACAATGCCTCGTGCGTTTTTAAGTCATTTTGTAGCAACGACGCCCCCCTCCCCGCCCCCACAACGCAGGGTCACAGCTGGCCACCTCTGTTTACTAACTGGATTCAGCTCCTCCAAGCCTTGCTGGATTCTAAAATACAACTGAAAATGAGCAGTACTAGAAAACTCTGGGTCTTTATAGAGATGTGCTGTCCAATTCCCAAGCAGTGCAGACCTGATGCTGTGACTGTGTTTACTTCCCTAGACACACTTTATGTTGCCAGCAAGAGTAAGTTTAGCCAGATGCCAAATGAGACCGCGGTTGAGAATAAGGCTTTAAGAAAGAAAGTGGACAAAGTAGTGCTCTCGACTATTTTTCTAACATTTTCCTGAAAGAAAAAATTGTAACAATATATAGCTTCACAGATTTTCCTTTAATTCTATCGAAGAAGATTTTGCAAGATGGATAAAGATGTTCTTCGTGATTGAAAAGAATAAAAATTCCCAAATGAAGAAGTTCCTGAGAAGAACTGTTTCCCTTAAATGATTCAGTAGTCTGCTCATTTTGAGGTATATTGCAGCTGGGAGACATACTGTGTATTTTTAGAGAAGGAGGTAGGAGGTAAGCCGTGTTATTATATCTGGTATGTTCCTCATCCCCCAGTTCTAAAATTAAATCCCTGGCTGGAATTTAAGCTGGATGCCTGAAGCTGGCTATAGAGACCAGAATTTCTTAGTCCTTCTGGATGGAATTCATTTCGCCTAATGCTGCTATAACAGAGGTGTCGGTATATTGAACTGGTCGTCTCCGCCTTCTTTTATAAAGAATGTGGAGAAAGATGTGGGTTTAAGTCTGCCTTCTTTCAGGTCTGTACATCAGATGGGATGAATTGCGCCCTTAAAGTGACCATTTTTCTCTCTTCATTGTGAGGCAGCTGGCTTATATGTAATTCAATGTAGTCATCCACATTTGATTATATGAATCCCGCTCTATAGTGTTTGTGGCGTAATAAAGAAGGACCCCTCCCCAAAGTAAATTCACAATCCAGTCGACTAGCTTAGAAAAGCTGCTCAGTCCAAGGTCATTGCTGCTTGATTTAACTTCTCGTTCTGTACACTGCCTGTCTCACCTAATGAATTATGTTTAGCTGTCCATTAGTCTTGCAGAATACATTGCTCCTCTCCTTTTTCCCCTCTTACATTAAACATCACATTCATAGATAATAAAAATGTCCACAAAAATATATAGCCATAGAAAAATGTTGCATTCTTAATGGAGCCAGATATTTTGAGCCTAAATTTTCACAGCAGGATTTCAAAATGGATGTGATTTCTTTTCATCAGAAAAGTCAGATAAGTACAGCTATAGCAGAGTTATTTGTAGTTAGGGGAACTTTTATCTCTCATCTCACTGAGTGTTGTTTATCTAGAAGCATGAGGAAGGCTGTGCGTGCAAGAGTGTGGCTCATCCAGGAAGACCCTATACACAGCTGTTTAAAGAAGAAATTTAGTAGATAGGTAACTTCTGTATTGTAAATGAAAGACACTTTTAAATTAAGTCTGTGATAATGGGGATTGTGTGGCTTTTAAACCATTCAGCTCTGTGATGGGATGCTTCTAGCTGCGTGGAGAATGGAGACATTTGGCTCAGTTTTTCCATAGGATGTGAGCTAAACAGCAGGCCAGATGGTTTCCTAGGGGAGTGTGCCGAGAGAAGTATCTTCGGGCACCTTAGAGCTTTTGGGTAAGGGTCTCGGATCCGGTGCCCTCTGCCGTTCGATAAGTAAGTCCACTTCCTAGGTAGAGGGATGGAGGATTGCCTTGCCACATCACTACCGTAAAGTTAAAATTTGTTTGGTAAGGAAGTAATGGGGGATTACTTAGGAGCAAAGTGAGTCGGCAAGAAGACTCCGGTAAGACCTGTCAATAATGACACTGGAAGGCAATGTTACAGAGAAAATGAATCTCATAGCTGGCACTATTATAAAGTCAGTATTTTCAGACAGTTACTTTTTCCTGGAACAAAGTTAAACTGGGTGTTTCCTGTTGTGACTGCAGGAATACACTGGGATATTTCAGAGATCAGTGAATTAACTTAGCCAGTATCACTGTTTCTGCAGCGACTGATGCGAGTACCAAGTGCTGAGGCTATACCTATGGTCTTGGACAGTGAACTCCAATGATATCCTCCGTACTTTTTTTTTTCTGTAATGTACTGTGGTAAGATGAATTCTCCAAATCCCACAGCAGTGTTTGCATTTTCATTAGTCAGAGGACAATATACATAAACAAGGTTGACTGCAGGGACAGGAAAGTAGATATTTCTGTTCTCAACTGGATGCCCTTCTAACAGAGATGCAGAATTATACAGACTCCTGTGTTTTAGCTACATACCCCTATGAATTTTTTCATTATTTACAATCCAATACGACAGCTACAATGGGACCATTATTCCCACTTCATCCTTTCCTCCAGGCTGATAACTGGATTACCTTCCTGGGAAAGGAGAGGTGTGATAGCAAAATCCTTTCTGCTGAAGAAGGCTTTGGAAGAGACCTGATTTCCTGCTTTGTGGATAAAGGCAACCCAAGGCTGGTATGAAAAAGATGAAAACAATTCCCTTCCTTCTTACTTGTCAACCTTGTGTTATCAATGGCAGTTGCCAGTGATGCTGAGATCTTATTGCTGAATTAAAGGCTTTTAGTGTCTTAGATGGACTCTGAGCATGTCTTGCTGGGCATGTCTAATTTTGAGCCCTTGGAGGGAATGTAGGTGAAGAGATACTGTTCTGGGAACTCAAAATGGCAACAGTTTTAAGCATGTGCACGATAAAGGCTCTTAGCAAATAGCTGACTCTCTCCGTGGTAGTTTTACAACACTGCTAATATAATGGCGACCAAAGTACGTGGTAGGATTTTTCACTTTTTGTCTACCAATTGTATTTTGTCCTCTACACTTATTCCATTTTTCTAACAGAAAATCTGAAGAAGTAGGACCACTCTTATTTTCTTATGTATGGCAAGAGAATTCTTTATACTTACAAATCCTAGGCTCTAAACAGAATAAACTTTATTTAAGTACAGTGTGTTTATTGTTAAAAGCCAAACAGATCTTTTTCCCAAGTAGTTAATACTAACGCACCTTCCTTTTATTTTTGGTAATAAAGAACATGAATACCTCAGTACTGTTAATCACATTTAGATGGTGAATATCAGTATTCAAAACTGGCCCTGATCTCAGCCGAGGTAGTTGGACTACATGGCTCCAGAGATCCTTGCAGCTTAAATGATGATAGTCTATAACCACTACAGAATATTTTGACAAAACTTCTAAATCACTTCCCTTTTCTGGATTTTTGTGTCTTTTTTTTTCATTGAGCACATGCTTCCCATCCCTTTGCCATAAAGTAGCTCTTTAAACTTGGTAGATGATTGCTTTTATTTCCAAGGCAAATCACTGGCAGCTGTTGCAGAGTGATTCATGGTGTCTACATTTAAACAGTGATGCCTAATCATTATCAAATGATCCATCTGGGGTTTTATTCTACAGAGGGGACTTTCTGTGCTATGAAAAGATATGAAGCATGTGACACAGGGATATTTTAGTATGAGAACATAACAAATGCTCTGTCTCATAGCTTCCTAGATTTTTGTTCTTCCCCTACACCTTAAACAGCAGCATATAAAGCTTACTTATGGAAACTGTAGGTTGCTGACACAACTGTCCTGGTCTTTATTTAGGGTAAGATTGTGCCTGTTGGCATAGCCTTGAGCAAGAGGTGGTGTGTGAACTGCATCATTGTAATGCCAGCCTGGGGAAGTATGGTGACTCAGATTTTCCTCTGAATCACATTTTCTCCTCTGCTTCTTCCTTGCTCTGAGGGAATAGTAATTTACTTCTGGAAATTAGTATCTCTGCAGTGGCGCAGCTGTTCTAGCCAACAAGTCTGGAAAAACACTTCGATCTCCACCCATTGCTCCCTATGTTCCTTCTGTTCACCTGTTTCAAAGAAGATACAGCTAGGTAAATAGCCTGCTTTACTCCTGCACACTCAGGCCTGAAATTTGGGTGGTTTGCGTAGGGCTCTAATTGCAGGGTTCTTCCATTCTCTGTTGTGTGGGTGCATGCTTACAGACTAAACCTTAGAGAGAAGACTCCAGATGTGATATGGCAGCCTAGAGAGAATAAATAGCATTTTATTTTGGCTCAATCATTCAAGTAAAACAGGATTGATAATTTGGAAATTTTGTACCAGTCCATGAATTTAACTTTTCTTTATCAAACAGTGTATAGTTTTGTACAGCAAACAGATTCAGCCCTACTGCGGTCTGAAACAGAACCTGTCAACCTCTAGAACTGTATCCCCTCCCTGACTCTTGGCAATTTGAGTGGAAGTTTCTTGACATTTTACTTGATGATATCAACCCATGGACGTTTGTTCTGCCATTGCTGCATGTGACTACCACATCGCATGTGGAACTGAGTCGGCATCTTTGAATTTAGACAATTGTAGGAAGGATGGCAGGATAACCAAATACCAGTTACCAGCGCTAGTTATGCTATAGGGGAACTAAAAAAAAAAATAAATCTTTTTGTGTTTTTAACACATCTATGCAAAACCTCTCCAGTTCAGGTGTAAATATGATATACTGTTGCTTCTGGGTTTATTCGGATTTGGTGCTGCAGTATAAATCACCTTGCCATGTAGGAGAGTGTTGGTGAATAAAACACACACACACACGCGCCACTCTTTAAAATTCTGATTTACTTAACACAAGTATATAGGAGCAGGTAACGTTTCCTATGTGATATCTGAATTGCAGAAGCCAAAGGTGCTGAAGAGCAAACTAAAAAGCACCTCTTTTCCTCTGCAGAAGGAGTCCAGGGCATTAATCGGGTGCAGCATCCTTAACCAGGGGAGATACTACTGGAGCAATGCTCTCCCTGTTTTGCCTTTGTGCTTATTCTTGTAGGGGCTATGATCTTATATACCTTCTTGTTTCCTCCTTTGAATTTTCATTATAGGTAGCCGCTTTTATGTGTTTGCTGTATGTTTTGTATTTTCTTTATTGTGCTCTGAAAGCAATTCTGCTGAGCTCTCCAAGTTGTGCTCCTTTAGTGACCAGGAACTGACCATTTGCCGTGTTGTGCTTCCTCCCCTGGGCCTCAGCCTCATACCGAGTCTGTTTTCTCAAGATGCCTGTTGTCATCCTGTGCTTTGCTCTCAACATCCCATCCTAGAACGCAGACTTTATTATAACCACGCTGAGCAGTTGCTCTAACAAAACTCCGTAAGGCTGCTGTTGACCACAGCTGGTGTCGTCACTGCCAAGATCCAACTTGTACTCCTCTTGTAACGGGGGAGTCCCATGCAGTCACACAAACCTCCGTCTGGACCTCACCGTTTTATCTGACGGTGAATAGTGATCATTAATGTTTTTACATTTTGTACTGAGGAGGAAGCATAATGTTTGTTTTGCTACAGTAAGAGGAGGAAGCCTAGAAACATTTAGAATAAGCCTTTTGTTAAGAGCTACAGGAGGCCTGGAGGGATAAAAAGCCTCTACAATACAAATACCCTGCCTAGTTATCTCCAGTGTATATAAATGTTGATCACCATTCAAAGAATAAAGAGGATGCTATGAGAAATTGTAATGTACTTTCTAGTTTGTTTGCCAAATAGACCTGGTCCAAACATTGTTTCAGCGGTGCTACATTTTTCTACTTAACTGTGTTACACATCTTTTTTCAGTTTGAGGTCATTACCCTAATGGGGAATCAGAAAGAACAGAGAATGTTCTTATTGTATTGAGAGGTGTTATGAAACTCTGTGTACTGATTACAGATTTTTTTTTTTAATAGAATATGGCATTGTGCAGTTACCTATAAGAGATTTGCATGAAACACCATGCCATATAGTATGTGTGTGCTGGTGGTAAGGCAGCTCCTTCAATCTTGCGTCCTGGGTAAACCACTTTAAATGTGCTGGTTTTGGTTATTGAGGTTTTTTTCATTTGGATTTGTTCTAGTTTATAGCTTTCTTAAAGGAAACTGCTTTTTAAGGTATAATAATCTTTGGAGGGATTTAACAGCTCAGGAAGCTGAATGATTGACAACCTATCTCAAGGCATCGCCTACTAACACCGCCTGGAAAGAGGAACATCCTTTTTCTGAAATGCCATTGGCATTGCTGTTTACTTTGTGATTACCGTTAGCACCTAGATTTCTACCAGCCAGTTCTTGCCTAGCCGTATATTCCCCATTTTGTATTAGTGCACGTGATGGCTCCTTTCTAATATCAGTACTTTGCTTGGTCTCTGTTGAATTTTGTCTTCTGAATTTTGAACACACTGAACTTTGCCAAGATCATTTTGAATTCTGACGCTGTCTGGCAAAATGTTTTTTATCCCTGGAGTGGTATGAATGCGGTTCCTCTGCAATTGTGTAAATCATTGCTGAAAACATATTATAGTCCCAGATTTGGGCCTACACTGAAGAGGTCCTCCAAGTTTGGTGACTCCAAGTTTGATGACTGACAGTTGATAATGGCAGGAATGTTTGGGGTTTTTTTCCTCACAGTTGTGTTTTTCAGTAGTGGTGGTTATATTCAGGTTATTAAAATTTACAGCAGTATCACCAACCATTATTAAAGCTATTCTTGTATTTGCTGATCAGCAGGCAATTGCATTGGCTTTACTATGCTTGGCAAATTCTTACTGGCTGTTTATAGATTGTCTTATATTCTTTTTATAGTTTGTTTTTTTGATAGCTTCTTTTGCAATATTTTGCGTTTCAAAACTAGATTAATATGTTTCTAATTTTCTCAGTCTTTATTTTTCCCAGTAGGTAGAGGTGTTGTGTTTGCTATTCTGCTGCTTCCTCCTTGCGTTCTTGAAGGTGATCTCTCCATTGAGACTGCTTTGGCTAGTTAGAAAAGTTCTCTACAGTGATTCATTCTCTGAAGCTTGATATGTCTGCCTTTTCTAAATATTCTTCAGCTTCTTTTCTTTTGCTGGTCTGCTCTTTAAAATGCATTTTGTTTGGTTGCTGATTATAATTAATTTTTCTATGTATGAAAACTGAAGCAAAGTGTTGAACACTTTAGCTATCTCTGTGTATCATCCATATTTTTGTCTTCTGTCCAATTAAATAATGGTCTCTTCCTTTCTTTTCTCTTCCCATGACTACTTAATGTATTTATAGACTTTTTCCTCATTCCCTTTTATGTCTCTGACTAATTGAAATGCATTTTGCACCCCGGTCTTTTGATTTTTATCCATATGGGGCATGTGAGCTATCCGTTATGCTTATCATTAATCATGTGCTCTTGTTTCCGCTTTCATAATGATTCTTTTTCTGTTTTCAGGTCATTATAAAACTACTGATGCAGTTAGAATGGTCTCTTCATATTTTTCCTACCTACACTTCAAAAGGGGTTAGCTTTTGTGTATTCAATGTAGTTTCTCTCAGTAGGTAGCGGCTCTCATGTGCTCGTTTATCCTTTAGATTATCTTACTGTGGCTTTTTTCCCCTCTCTTTTAATCTGTTTTTTAACTCGGAACACAGACTTCAAATCTTTTTTTCATATAGTAAACTTCATCATTTCATGATGACCGCATGTGAGCTCTGCACTGCCAGTTGATTTCCCTGTTAGTTAAAACCAAACCTATAATAGCTCCTCCCCAGTAGCTTTTTCCACCTCTTGAAACTTACTGAACTTTTGCATTAAATATTTTATTAATTTTATGTCCTAAAAAAAAAAAAATGGTCCTCCAAGCCCCTACCTACTCCTTGGCGCTGCCTCTTGTTTTCTCTTGCTGGATCCACCCAGAGACATTCAGTAGGTTATTAGTTCTCTGTGAATTTGAGAGTAAGTGTTCTAGATGTGCAATTCAACACCTCCTTGCCTGTGCTTCTTAAAAAGCAGTTTGTTTCTCTCTGTTATGTCTATGATGTGTATAGATGCCTTTAGGTTTTCCTTACTAATACCCTAATATCTAGGATTTACGAGAAGATTCAAATAAAATTCTGTTATTCTCACTCTTACTCCTCTTACAGCCTTACTGCAATGACTAATTTCTAGATTTGTATTTTATGAGTAAATCTGTGTTTTGTAAGTACCTGTTTGCTTCTTGCAACCACTTTACTCTTACTCTACTGTAACAGCAAGACCTCTTTCAACTGCCTTATATCCCAGCTAAAAACTCTTTCTGCTTCCCAGCAGGTACTATCAGTTATCTCTGTGGTCTTTAGGGAGATTGTTGAGATTCAGTTTCCCTTGGGACTGAGATGGTTTTTGCCTGGCTGTTGGATTTTACCAGGGCAATGTGCCATTGTTCCTAGGTTTTGGGCTTAATATGCATGCATAATCATTTTGTCTGTAAATCTTCCCCTTGAAAGGTTAAGGCTAATCCCGAACTGTTGCACATCTGAAAAGATAGTGAGGAACTGCAGGATGCTACAGATGGCCAAATGGGAGTAACGTAGGTGACCCGTCCTGTCCTTCAGTGATGTTCATAAGATGGCCACATGAGAGACAGCTGAACGCTATAGATCACGAAAGGAAGCCACTAGTTGAACAGAAATGAGGACTGAGGCAGCAAGTACTAGGGCAACTGTATCAGAATCACCAGATAAGGGTATAAAGTCAGCAAAACCAGCGCCAGTGAGGAAACGGAAAAGGGAGTGGACTGTTTAGTTGGGAAGGGTTGAGAGGGGTAAAAGGGAAGAGCTTGGGAAGCGGGGGAAAGGGAGCATAAGTTGAAGCAAGTCATCTGCTTGGAGCTGTCTGGGGGTACCTGTTGAGCAGCTTGTTTGTGATCAGGACAGCGTATCTGCTCCTGCTCTGACCACGCTGGTGTCTACTGGCTTTGGTGCTTGGGGGAACTGGGGTGTTCTCCCTAATACCAGCAAGGGACCCCCAGAAGGGCTTTGAGCAACCTGGTCTGGTGGAAGGTGTCCCTACCCATGGCAGGGGAGATTGGAACTGGATGGACTCTAAGGTCACTTCCAACCAAACCAGTCTGTGATTTTGTGGTTCTAAGAATGGACTGGACGTCCTAACGGAACTCTTGTAAACTCACTGATCTCAAAGTTGTGAACAGTTTGTAGTTTTTGTAACTACAGCTAGGCAGCTAGGGAAGGGAGAGACACCCAAATTCAATCAGATTGACAGAAAGACTTCAGTCTCGGCTCCGAAATCAGCTGCATAAGCAATAGATGTGTGCCCGTGGGCCGGTCAGCACGTGGTACTGGCACATGGTCAGGCAGCAGCTATTAAGAAACCTGGGAGAAAGACTGGGATGAGTTTAGGGAAATACAGGGAAAAGAGGAACGGAAGGAAACTGGAATTACTACATGAGGGACTGGGTGCACGGGGAGAACCTAGAATACAGTAATAGGTACTTAAGGAGTCAGGACATAGTTGGAAACAAAAAACAAAAGAAAAACACCTTTGTAGCCCCTGCTTATGGAACAATGTATTTCAAATCCCCATGGATTTCCTCTGACATGTTTTTGGGTGCAGAGGAATTATTTATTTCGCTTGCTTTTTCTATAGTGAATCATCCTAATCTTTCAGGAAAGTAATCATCACAAACTTTAGACTTTAACTGCGATAAAAATACCGTTTTTTTCCCCTTGCTTTTCTTTCAAACTTTGTCTGCAAATTATTTCTATTGTTCTGACTCTGCACTGATAAAATATCACTCTTATTCCCACAGAACTAACATCATCTGCAAATTATCTCCTTTGTTCTGATGTCTTTTCCATATAACGTTCACTGACTTCACTTATGACAAGCAATCTTTGTGTCATTCATTTGGGTAAAGAATGTAGTATGTGTGTATCGCAGCTCTAGAGCTGCTGTTGTGCAGATCCCAGATGAAATTTTCTACCGTCCTCTAGTGTGCTGTATTCATGAAAATAAAACCAATTAGCCAAATAAAATTTTCTTGTCTAATCAAACATATTTGACTTAAAATTCAAATCATCTTAGAAATGTAGATAATTTGGGAAGAATTCAGCAGTTTCTAGTCATGGAAAACTCAGTTTCAGTCTTCATGATTACTTGCAGCCATAAGATAAAGTACTAGTGACCCCATCTAAACCGGACAAATACAGAGGTAGGAGCCAGTGGCTTTGATTCGCAGGGTTTTGACACTGCTGTGGTTATGAACGGTACCTTTGATCCTGCTGTCTTACCTGCTGGCCTTGGTAGCCTCGCCATCTGCATCTCTTCTCTCTTGTGACCTCAGGTACTGCAAAAGCCTGGCTGTTTTCGGTTTACGTGTCCCTCAGTTCAGAAAGACTAAAATTATAAGACTGCAAAAGACCAAAGCGTAAATGTACCATCCAAGCGACTTGACACAGTAGGGGATGTCAATCTGACTTCAAATCATTCTCTTTTAGCTCTTAAAGAAAAATACACCTAGCATCCCTACTCATCCCTACTCGTACACCACTGTAGTTGCTTTTCTCTTAACCCTTTAAAGACTGCTTTATCTGTTTGTCTGTAAACAAGAATCGGCATGGTTAAATCGCTGTTAATGTTCTGAGAAGCTGTAGGTATTCAAGTAATTCTCCTTGTTTTCTTTGCATTTTGATAAAGCAAATTCCGCTGCTATGGATAAGAATTGCTGAAATTTATTAGTGAAGTAGAAAAATAAAAGATAGGACATAATTTATCTTAAACAAAGTTGCTTTTATAATCTTTAATTTTATACAGTAACAATTTTTTTGCTTTCTCTTTGCCATCTCAGATTGCGTCACAATTGGGCAAATTAGCTCCATATACTATTGCTTTTTCAATGTACAAAAATGGTTTTGATATCTTTACGGGTGCAGTTTCTCCCATCTATATTATCATCTCTTTTTTGCCTGGTAGTTTCCTATGATATGTAGTAAAAACTATGAGAAAAATGAGGTATTATATTGTGAATGAAATATCTAAATATTCACATCAACTTTTATGTGGAAAGGGTAATATATATTTGCATGGAACATTTGTATCATAAACATCATGCTATGTTCCTTTGTAGCCTATATGTGCAAAAAATACCCTGCTTTGAAATTCTCTGTAATATATTGATTAAACTTATTAGTTGGGGTTTTTTTAAATATTCTTTTGTCTTTATAACAGAAGTTACTAAGATCTGACTTAAAATGATCTAAGCTAGCTTTCTGTACAGCAGTGACAAAAATCTCAATTTTAAGTGTGGTTTTTGAGACATATGCTGGGATCCTCTGAGGAATGTTCACTCCCCAGTAACATGAAGTGCCATTTGCTATCTCGGTGGGAATTGCCAGATATTGAATGTCAAGCCTGTCACTGGTTCATTTATACATTTTGGACCTTAGGATTGTGTCGTATGGGGGAGGAATGAAAGTGAGAGAACAGCAGAAAAATGCACTTGCAGGAAAGAAAATACATTTCTCTAGAGACACTGGTATATGTTTAATTGCAGCTGTTAAAAGCACTTCTCTGGCGTGATAGGTTTGGTGTGATGCCTTGCATCAAAATACGGCAAGCCTCTGTGACCGGGGAGCGGCAGTGGTGGCCGCTGTCAGTCTTTGCCATCTTCATGCCCTCCGTGCTTGGGTGACTTCATTGCTTTGCGTAGCTCCTTGCCACCTCGGTCATTGTGCGTGCGCTGCGCGCGCCGGGCAGCGTGACTTCGCCTTGCCTATGCTATCGCCTATAGGCGTATCAACAACTACCTCCTTACTCTAGATAGCATAAGCGGTGAAGGCAAGATCATTACATGCATGTTTTACTTCAGATGAGGGGGAAAAGGGGCGGTTATATTAGAGTTGGAATATTTTAAATGGACGGATTTTTTTTTTTTGTCCAATATTACTCTGGTAACTGGCAGGGATCCAAGGTAAGTGTTATGAAATTTATACAATAGCGCCTATCAGTTTTCCTACAAGCTTAATATAATTTAATGACCCTTCTGTATGCTGTTTTAACAAAACTTGAATATCATGATTCCTGTTTTATAAACGCCTACTTTATTCCTCAGCCACTGCAATCTAATATATTAATATGGTCTCAGTTGATTTGTAACGATACTGGTTTAGCTTTATAATGACAGATTAAACAAATAAGTTTAATAAGATTACTCTCGTAGAAGGGTATGATTTTCCAGCAAACAGGATTGTGGAGCTCATTTTCTGGCACCCCCCCCAGCACCTTACCTGAAGCATGTGCTGCTGGCCAGCACCGCAGCTGTGTCGTGCCCCTTCGGAAAAGCAAAAATGACATTAAAGACAGAGGCAAGGCAGAGAGGCAGAGACCTAACCTGTACTCAAGGAGCAAGAAGTCCTTTTGTAGCTTTAACAATGATAATTAATTATGAATCATTATTATTTTCCTTCCCTGTGCCAAGTTAAGTGCAGGAAGTATTTATTTCTTATGCCTTTGGCTGTGTTTTTGACCTTATTTAGTCCATGAAATTAGAAACAAGTGACCACCGCTGATACCAGCACAAGCGAAGGGAAGAATTTTGCTTTCCAGTGTTTCCCTTAAGACGTTGTCATGCCCTAGGTCATGTACGTGCTTTCAGCGAAATATCAGTTACTGAAAGATTATCTTTTGGGGTTTTTTAGTTCTCCGTAAAATGTACGGTAGAGCATTCTGACCCATACCCACAAGACTATAACATTTATATCCCCCAATGGCCACTTGTTCACATTCAGAAAAATCACAGTCCTTTCTCTAACTACTTGTTGAACAGTAAACCGTCGACATAAAAAAATAAAATCACTTGATGGTACCCGCTGGAGACAAAACAGTGGAAGCACTTGTAAGAACCTTTGAGCACAAGGTGTTATTTTATGATTAGATTTTAAATGCACCAGAGTTTTGTAAAACATACCGAACTCTTTGAAACACAGCGTTCTTTTCTCCAACTTCATAGAGAAAGGAAAATGCAGTGGCTTTTGCGGGGAACCTTTATATGAAGCCAGTCTGGCTGCTGGGT
>NW_009602251.1:16195-21514 GCF_000690535.1 Cariama cristata
TAGCAGCTTTGAATGACTAGCAGAAAAGTAACCAGCCCTGATTAGCTAGACTAAGGGCCAAAGGGAGAGACATAACAGATTGCAGCAGCCTTTTGCAGTTTATTTTTTTTTATTAAAGCAGCACAAGCCTCTTTCCTGCTTTTTCTCATTTTCTGCGTGAGAAAATTCTTTCCAAAAATAACAGAACAAGGTTGCAACAGAAACAGTAATAAAGATATCAATAGTATTTAGGAACCTTCTTGTTGGATGGTAAAAGCATGAATTTACTTTAATAATATTTAACATATTGCAGGTTTCATCATGCCTGTGATAGACACACTTACTAAAAGTTGATTTCTGTGAAGAAGAGCTATGATGTTTATTACATATTCCATGATTGGGGAAAGAATTTCCCGCAAAATAAAGAACTGCCAGATTTTGAGTTTGTTGAACCTTCCATGATGAAAAGGAAGGATTTCTGTATCAGGTTGGATCAGCCGTGTTTAAGGGTTGTGCTGTGTTGGAATGCTTTTCTTTGTAATAGACACTGAACTGCATGAGCTGGGGTGGTTTGAATACCTTTTAGAGAGTCCTTCCTTGTATCCACGCTCTTTTTATGGAGCAGGTTTCCTGAACCAAGCTTTTTCCCATGGTATATGTGGTCCTGTGTTTTCACAGGAGCTATATGGCATCACAGAAATGGCTAGGAAGCTTCCTTGTTGGGGAGAGAAAAGGCCTGAGAAACAGGAGCAGCAAAACAGACTTTGACCAAACTAAATCCAACAGTACAAAGAAGATTTCCTTTCTCTCTATAAACTAAAGTTAAACATTTCAGCTTAGTCCAAGTTTGGTGTAATTTAACCTACAAAATGGGTTGATGTTTTAGTTGTACTCCAGTTGTGGATAAAAGTAATTGCTGAAATGTTGAACTTTACCATTGGTTAGAAATTCTGGTTTGTGTTACCTAACCTACCTTGTAAGCGATGCTAAGTACAGAGGGTATCAATGAATTAGAATGTTGCTTTAAAACTAGTCTTAATTCGTACAATAAATATGTTATTCACAAAGAAAAATGGCAATGTAATTCTCTGCAAGTATGTGAACTTAGAAGCATCCTGGGGATGAAATCTGTCTTGGGGGCAGTTTCATTCCCGTTGCTCCAGTGAAGTACTAATCAGATGACTGACAGTAACAGAAGCGAAGTACCACTTTACGCAGTACAGGTATATTTATGGTTGTATTGTTATTTGAAGAGAAGACTACATGTTTCCCACCTACCAGGTAGAAAAGAGGAAGCAGGTAAAGGAACAAAAAGAAATAGTTGGCATACGGAAATGTACAGTAAAGGTGTTATTCTTTTTTGTAAATGCGGGTTGAACGTACTCCAAAGGACAGTCAAACTGTAGGGAAATGTTCTGAAGAACAGTAATTTAGAGATTTTCTGTTCTGTTACAAAAAAATTTACTGTTATTTTTCAATATTGATTAAAAAGTACTTTGAGATCACTAATTCTCTGGAAACTTAAGGGATGCAATCAAAGAAAACATTTATAAATGTGTTCTGTTCTTCAATCAAACTGTAATTAATACCTGGTATGTATCAGCCATTCCATTAAAATTCTTCCACTGAATATATTGGCTCTGATGACTTGTAGTAATTTACTAGTTCAAAATTAGGTTTATGCTGAACACTCCAATGCCACATTGTATTTGGAAAGCAACCAAGTTGTTTGATTAATGCTGAAACTAATCAAAGTACCTTACAGATCCGTGACTTGTGTTCCTATGTTACAATAGCCTGGTCCCCTCTCTTCTCCTGTTCCGTATAAATAACCTTCCTCCCACCCCAAGTAGTATCTTCACTTCCTCTGTAACATCTGCTAAGAGTCCCTATTCGCAGTACGCTTGGCTCTCTCCCATGTCCCCTAAATCCCAGCTGCTGGGGAAGGAGCAGCTTGTATAATAGCTGATTTCAACATAATACTTGTGCTGATTGGGGCACCGAACAAATCTGAGAGTTGCTCAGCTTGTACGGCTGCCTTTCCAATGGAGGTCTTAATTTGGATTTCTGTTTCCTCTGCCTGGGTGCCAATATTCTCAGATCTTTTAGCAATTTATCTTCTAGGTGTCAAGCTCCCTGTTGAAATGCAGGACAGCGGGTGAAGGTGGTGGGGAGAGTGCGTAGGAGAGTCGGAGAACTGCCAAATGGCCGGACAGTTCGGTCACACGTCTTTAATCTCCTTATCACAGCAGAATTTAAAAGGAGAATGAAGCGGGAGCAAGGGAGCTGCTTGTATGTGTGTGTCCTGGTCCACAAATGGACTCCAGGTTAAGGGCACCGGCACTGCTCTAGAGCCTCCCCAGTATTTCTGAATTTACCCTAAAGCAACCCCGTTCCTCCCAGCCCATCTGGAGCTACCTACAATACACCCCTCTCTGATCCCACAAATGCCTTCCCCTACCCATGCCCCACAGTCCCACAGTGCCCCCGCTCCCTCCAAAGCCCTGCACCCAGCCTTCGTCCTGGTTCCTACCCCAGACTCCCAGTTCAACCCAGAGCCTCCCAGTTCTGTGGTCCCAACCCTTTCCACCTCCACTTCTCCTGTGGGACACTCCTGAGCTCCATGCCCCATACCCATCTGCCTGTCCCCCCAGCCAGGTCCAGGTACCACGATTTACACCGGTACGTCTGAGCTGATGCGTTGACCTTATGTTCTGGATTTGTTCCCGATAGTCACTGGGACCGACTTGTTGGCTGCTGCGACAGCTAAGCATGTCCCTTTCCTTGGGCTCCTTGTTTGCTAGCATAGATGTGATTCTTGCAGGCGTAGAGACCTGTTCACGTGGCAGAAATCTGCTCTGGAATAGAAGCGAGCACTTGAGCTTATAGGGCTACTGTGGTGATCAAAAAAGAGGAGTGCTTACTTTCCAAGAGAAAATATAATGGGTTGACGAGTTTTACACAGCAAGGGGAAGGCCAAGAAGGGATATGATTGCTCTCTATAAATATATCAAGGAGGTAAACAGCAGGAAGAAAGAAGAGTGATACAGTCTATGTGATATTGCCAGCATAAGAATAAAGTGGCCGTGAATAAATGTGGGTTGCAATTTAGTAGGATGTTTTTAACCATCCAAGTCTGCGAGTCTGAAACAGCATTGTAAGAGCAGTGGAAACACAAATGACTTGCCTAGGTTTGGGTGGAATTTGTCACATCATGAATGAGTCTGGGAGAGGCTCCGTCTCCGTGGCACTAGGAGCCTGGAACGCAAATGCACACCGCATTTTCATCGGTAATGCCCTGCCTTGCCGCACACTCCCATGCCTGCCAGAGCCGGGTGGAGTATTCTAGATGGTTCTTAATAAATGCCTTGAACACTAATAATATCGCTTTACTTTGTGGTGTATCTATCTATTAATGTAACCTGCCATCATCTTTGCCTTCTTTTTTCCAGCAGCTGTGAAATGATTTGATGGTTTTAATTATTTTTCATAATAACCCCCAAATTCCTCTCTTGATTAGCTTGCTAGATGAGATTTCCATTTAGTACATATTTTCTAACTTGGTGTTTGGTTTCCCCGCTAATTATCTCACATTTTTTCTCTGTTAAGCTGCATTTGCCATCTGCTCATCCAGTCACAAAAAAATAATGGAAAACCTTTTGAATCCGACTGCATTCTCTTTAATTACTGGGTCTGTCTCCAGTTGTGTTATTACCCACAGATTGGAAGATCTTGGGTCAAATAATTGATAAAACCCAGTGAGATTCCTTTGATTTTGGCTGAGCCGTGGTGACACATAGTGAGATCCTGATCTTTCACTTCCTACTGTTGTATGTTTTGAGTTCCCCGTCTTTCCAAAAAATAAATGTCTGAGTCACGCTTCTCTCAATTTTCATATACAGTATTGCTGCTCTGGTTCCCACACTTCAACCAAGCTCCTACTGTGGCTGAGGATTTCATTTAGCTATACTCTGAGTGTACTCTCTCCAGGGAATTCGTATGGAGTTAGTAGCACTTCTGAAGAGCTCCAGTGTTTCACTAAACATGAGCTGAGCATTCGTTTGTGGCTGTGCGTATGTGAACTTCTGCTACGAATGCCAATCCTCACAGCGTTTAAAAAAACCCACCCTTAAGTTCTCGTCTGTATCTTTTCTTCTTTCTCCGGATCTATTGATTTTTTTTTTCAGCTTCTCAGTCTTTGTGTATACCACTTTGGTGTAATTATTTTAAACCTTGCACATTGATTCTGTGGTGCTTGTTACCTTATTCAATGAAAAATACGTTCTTTTTGTGAGTTGGTTTTTGGTGTAATTATTTTAAACCTTGCACGTTGATTCTGTGGTGCTTGTTACCTTATTCGATGAAAAATACGTTCTTTTTGTGAGTTGGTCTCTTCGGTCCTAGATTCTTGTTATCAAGCTCTTTCTCACAAAGTCCATTCTTATCCTTTGTTCCCGTCTGTATATTTGCAGATCTTTTGCTAGATTCTGTGTAGGAAAATCTCTTTCTTTCATGATAGACTCTCTTCTTTCCAATTCAGCTGAATTGGATTTTGGAGCTATTACAGTAAGGAGACCTACCGTGCAAACTATCCGGAGCTGTTTCTTTCCACTGTGGAGAAATGCTTCATATAAGCATAACCCTTGTAAGTTGTGAGTTTGAGCAGTGTGACTAAAATGTCGTGGCAAGGACATGAAGTCATAGGGAACGCAGGTTTATTGCAACATTTGATCTTGTGCATCAGCAATAATAATATTCTTTTTAAAAGCAGAGTTTGGGCTTCTAAGTTAGCTGGACAAGCCAGCTGAAGAACTGCTTAAAAAAACACCTGGATTTCCTCAGGGCTACCAGATCTGTTGTATTCCTAATTATTGTTTCAACAGCAAGATGCCATTGGTCTTAATTTTTCTGCTTAACAAAAAGAAATCCTAGCTGAATGGTAATTGTAAGCATCGCTTTCAATACCTGCAACATGAGGCAATGCTAATTTGGGGATTTACCTGAAGCTTTGTTTGAGAGATTATTTCTTCTCCCCTCTCAAATGTAATTTAACTTTTTCACATGAATACTTGTCTTTTCCAATATTCTTAATTTATTTAGACTACAGCTTATTACTACATTAGCATAATCAGGATATGTATATTGTGATCTCTCTTAATTGACAGAAAATAAGGTAAAGAGGAGGGAATGGATATTCTTAAATTTCCTTTATTCTTGCTGTATGGACACTGAAGGATTGCCTCCTCTGGGCCAATTTCAAAGCAGATACATTTCAGAAAATGTATGAGAGAGTACTTCGTTCTCCTGAAATCAGTGTTAATATTTAGCTGTTTGCTTTTG
>NW_009602252.1:0-1308 GCF_000690535.1 Cariama cristata
TTTTTTTGGCATTGATCACTTTAGGCCTCTAGGAAAACTAATATGGATAGGCTTTTTTAAATTTCTGGTATAAGATAGTTTCTTGGAGATTTGTTTATTTACTCGTTCAGCTGATTGGGTTGCTAGGGCTTCTCTTCTACTAAAACCTGAATGAGTTTTGAATAAATCCTGACGCTTTACACCACAGATGTGATGGCAGGATCACTGTGACATGTTTCAGGATCATGTGCTAAGCTCTGCGTTTTACTGCTTGTGGTTAACCCCGTTGTTCCACGTGTGGAGCAGTCAAGTCGTCAATCTTTCTGTCACAGACCACGTGTCTGTCAAAGTTTGGGCTTCAGATGTGTTGCTTGGGATGTTGGAAGGAAAATGGTGGTGGGTCACTGTGGAAAGGCAGGGAAAATGAAAGCCCATGGAGTGCACGGGTACCACGGTACCTGGAGCTGGTGCATGTGGAATGGAGGGAGCAAAGACTGGGACGTGGGACCTCTGGCTCTGGGAGTGTGGATGTTAGAAGTATAAGAAAATCTTCAGCCTACGCTTACAAGGTGAACAAAATAGATTGAACGCGAATGTATAACAGAAAGCTGTCTGACTGTTGAAAAGTCTCATTTTGCAAACTGTTGGCTGTCATGCGAGAAAGCACTGTTTATGATGTTGTTCTGCCAAAAAATTCTTCAAGCAAAAGTTTGTATGGGAGAGTCTGTAAAGCAGAGGAAGGAAAGTCTTCAGGACCAGGATTATGCTTTACGGCCCAAATAAGTGTCAGTGATGGATTCTTCAGGCTGACTCGTTGATAAGATACTGAAAAGCCAGGGCATTTTGTGCAGTAATATCAGCATGATGAGTGAAAACACATCACCAAGCCTGCAGATCCTGAAATGAGAAAATGCCAAGAGAAACACACAGACTTTTATTTCCTCAGCTGTTATCATGAGAGATCACTATCCTGTTGAGCAGTAAAGCAATGCTGCTTTCTAAAACAAGCCACAAATTAAGTGATCAGAGACAAGAGTTTTCTTTTTCTCCTTTTTGAGAGGAGTTGACCTGTGGTGCTGTACACTTTTGGTATACACTTTTGGGGTTTCTAGTGAGATGCACATCCACTGGGTCTGATCTTCCCCCCCACCCCCCGAAGGTGTTGAGCACTTCCACTCCCTCCACTGAAGCCATACCTTGGGTTGTGTAAAAGGAACAGAAGGCCTGTAGGGATTTCCTCTGAAGCTAATATACAAACAGCAGTCGGAGGGCTCCAGCTTTTAAAAGTATTGAGAACCTTAAATAGATGGGCTGGGATAACTGGGAGGG
>NW_009602252.1:1319-1903 GCF_000690535.1 Cariama cristata
AAGAGAGACATCTGTTGAGTTGTTGAAAAGACATATGCTCTTAGCACTTCCTTTGTCATGCATTTTGGAAATCTCTTCTCTCTGAGTTTATTGCTAATATTTAATTTAAAACCAGATTTGGATTGTTGACAAAATTATAACTTGTAAACGGACACTTTTTCTCCCCCCTCCCTTCCCAGTCTAATCTGAGCAGCTCTTGCTCTCCCGTTTCCTCCTCCCACTGGTCCCAGCTCGCGCACCCTGGGTCGTACTGGAGAAAGGGGGACCTCACCCTAGCGTTGGCCTTGGGCGGGAGGGCAAGGCTGGTGGGAGCATGGGGAAGTGATGGTTTGCAAGCTGATAACACCTCGCTCCTCCTGTCACCCTCCAGGCGAGTAATCACGTTTATATCGGGTGGAAAACGTGACTTTATTTGTGTGTGTGTTTGTGTATGAGCACTTAATGACATTTCAAGGCATCCGACAAAAGCCTAATTCCTTGGATTGGTTTCGTCAAATAATAAAATGACTTGACATAAGTATAATTGAAAGCAGATGTGGAAATATGGAATTTTAGCAGTCATTCTGCACCCCCCCCCCCCCGCG
>NW_009602252.1:1934-10410 GCF_000690535.1 Cariama cristata
CTCTTAGCTCTCTGTTCATGCCAGAAATATTTTCATTTTTGTTTCCTACTTCCTCTCTGCAGAACAAAGCCTGGGGAGGATGAGTTCTGGGGCAGGGAACCAAAGGGTATTCATTTCACATTTTCATGTCTCCTTGTAAAACTTCCACCTTTTCCGAGTTCATTTTCCATTATGAAGGAAAATTTTGTGCACCTCCCCTCCTCTCCCCCCATTCTGAACTCATCCGCTCGATGAACTCCGTTATATAATCACTCCTGTCCACGATGGCTGTTTACTGCTCTTCCTTGAATCTGAAATTGTAGGTTATATGCTGGGCTTGGCTGAGCAAGCAGCCTACATCACGTTTTTCGCCTTCCTCACTTGGCTGGGTTTGAGTAAGTGTTGGATGGAAGAAATTGTAAAGATGCAGCAAAGAAATTGTAAAGTTTGCGTGTATGCAAGTGCAACTGCGGGCAAAAGGCGGAAGGGTTCTTTCCTAGAGTTTTACACTATAAAACACATAGTCTTTATGGCTGCTTCTTAGCCTGAAAGGAATAGGATAAAAGCATCAGTGATGATAGCAAATGTATGATCGTCCACCTACATGGCAGCGATGACTTCGTCAGTGGAACAGCCTTTCCCAATATGTCAAACCAGTGCAACCAGAAAAATGAAGGGTTCAGAGCCGCAACACTGTCAGTTTAAAATCAGTGTTGATTTTCTTGAATCTCCAGCCATGCCAGCATCACGGTATCGTTGCTTATGCTGTTTTGGAAAGAAAGGAGGCTTATAAAAACTATTGTCTGCTTTGATTTCATCCTCTTTTGAAAAAGAAGGTTGTGTGCTTCAGGAGAGTCAGGTGCTTGCTTCCCATTTCAGTGGGATTCAAGCATAATATCCTGTCAAAATCCCAGCCTGGAGCTTTAACTGAGGTCTTTTAGCCTTGAGATTTTTGTGTCTCTCTGTCTTCCCTGTGACTTTTGAGCCTTTTGACAATTTGGGGGAAAAAAAGAAAACCACAACTGAGAGGGCTGGAAGTCTCTAAGTTGTTTATGGTGCCGTAAGTTATACGCAAATAGGTGGTCAGTTAATGGAAGAAGGAAGAAAGATGCATTACTGCCAGTACTAACGGAGAGGCTGCCAGCACACAAGATGTTGCCATCTGAACTTGTTCTTTCTTAGAATCCAAAGTCAGCCACCTGCGAGCCTCCAATCCGTTGGAAATGAGGGCTCATGCTTTCAGCTGCCCATGAGACTGAAGGTTCCTTCCTTCAAAGCTGAGGTGGCTGGGCTGTGTATGAAGAGGACTCAAGTTGATTTTTTTGAATTCTGGATGCTAGTTTTATGGTTTCTTCCCCTGGGGCATGGTGGACCTGGTTTCCAAGAGCGCTGAGACCACAGAGCTCCAACTGCAGACATCAATAACTTCAGGTGTCTTTAGAAATCAGCCTCCTTTAATAAGCTGCGTTAGTAATACAATGCCCAATTTAAAAGCGGCAGATAATGTCCGAGGCATCTATTCATTACTGGGAAGATCCTAATTTAAGTTGTGCAAGGTGAAATGCACAGGCTGAAGTGCTCAAAAAGTAGTCTGAGTGCAGGAAAGCAGCTGAACGTATTTAGAGTTTACGAAAACAGAGATGGGGAGTGGGATGGTCTGCAGAGGAGGGTCGGTGAAGCCAGCCAAAATAGGAACTGCCAGGAATGTGTCAGGGGGAAAATCAAGCAAAGACAGTTCAGCAGAGGTGTTAGTCCTGCAGAAAAGTCACTAAGAGGAGAGTGTAAGATAAAGCAGCCTGCTGCTTTAGTGTACACCTGCACCCTGATAGACATACCTACCACTCCCAAAAGCATGCTCCTACTTCACGCAGGACTGCAGCATGGCAGGAACATCTAGTATTAGACCAAACATATTGAAAGCTGCCTTCTAGCCCAGCTTTTGCTGTCCTGTGAATCTTAGGGCTCTTCCAGGCTGCTAGCCAACCTGAAATAAGAGTGCTGAGGAGGCATCAGGCTTTCTCCGTGTAGGACAGATGTTGTGGTAGGCTTATTGAGCTTACTCAGGCTAGCATGCTCCTCCTTGCAACGTGCTGCACAGCTGGAGGGGTCGGTTTGTGCTATGGAGGCTGTGTAGGCTCCACAGAGAGCTGAAATCAAGAGACTGCTTGGTAAGTGTAATCTAGTGCTCAGTTTAGTATGTTTGTTTCAAGGAACGAGATCCTTTTAATGAACATTCTGAATATCTTAGAGCGTAATGCTATATTAAATGATTGCTATTTTTTCAAATTAGTAATAGTAACTTCTTAGAAGGTAGAAGTCAAAACTTCTGAGCTACTGACTTTACTGCTGTCTATTCGAGTATGTTTCATACTGTCCTTTCCAATACTAGTAGTGCTAATGAGGCAGCTCTCACACCTCTTCAGGATGTGTAAATACCTATAAAGCTAACAATTATGCTTACCTGTATCACCACAATGCATCTTGGGATTAGCCTAGAGAGACAAAAGCTTAAAGCCCATGTCTCTGATTCATATGCCAAGTAAGTCAGTGAAACCATCCACTTGTGAAACTGTTGATCGCATGGTTCAGCTTGCATATGCAGTTTCTTCATCTGCGCACACACTTACCAGGTTTGTGTGGACAAAACAGAGACTTGCATAGTATTTGTGGAAAGTTCATCGATATGTCTTTCTCTTTTGCCACGATTAAAATGTCAAGATTGTCAGTCAACTTTTCACATGTGCACGCTGTTCTAGGGTTTGAAAACCTAATCAGTGGGGGCGTGTAGTCGTCAGCTCCGTCAGGTTGTTTTGTTTTCTGGAGGCTTCTGTGGACGTAGACCTTAGGTAAGTTTCCTTCAATGCATCTGTTTAACATGTAAAAGTCAAGTATGTGGCCATGTTTTCTACACTGGGCTAATTTGGTATCCCAAACTAAGCGTGTAAAGGCAAGCTGAATGTTGTCTCCTTCTAGGAGGTAAAACGCTATTGGCCACAAATATCGTCAATGTGTCTTTGCTGAAGGTGGTAACCTTATGGGCAAGAAGAAATTTATCCCACTGTTGAAAAAACTCTGCAAGGTCAAAACTCTCTGGATCAGGACCCAAGGCTAAATGGGGTGACAGTGGGGGAAAAAAAATGCAATGAGCTTAAGCAGTAGGTAGGCCTTTGTATGATGGTTGCTTTTTTCTTTTTTTTTTTTTTTAAAGTAACATGGAGGTATAATTGTGTCCCAAAACTATTAACACTGGCCCTTGCTTCCGACACTTGAGTATCAAGTCATCCAAGCTGTCAGTTTTGACCTGAAGTTTGAGGGAAACTTTCAGAACTCCTTACACCTTTCAGTATGTATTTGTATTATTTCCATTAGTACTTCCAGGTCTGGAGGCTTCTGTTCCAGAGTCACTCTTCTCTGCTAATCCCCTCTGGTAGGAGGGACATCTTATGTGTATCTCCTCCTTCTTGCTTCTCTTCCTCAGCCTTCTCCATCTCCGTTGCACCAGGATCACTAATCATGCTTCCGTGAAGAGTTACGTACTGCGGGTATTTATTCTGCTACCCATGTCTCACAGCCTCCATCTTCCTGTGAAGGCCTGCATTTGTGTCACCTTCTCACCTTCCACTTCTTTCCTCCCATTATTTCAGAAAGTAAGACATTTGTTGGGGGACAGCATAATAAGCTCTGGTAGAAAGATGGGATGGAAAAAACCAAGAGTGTGATACTATTATTTCAGAAAGCATTGATGAATGTTGTCAGCCAAACCTTTGACCTCAGAGGGAGTGGTGGAAGCACAAAGCAGATGACGAAGGCCCTTTGTGTTCCCCATTACAGTTGTGCTCGTTTTCCTTGGCTGTGAGCTTCTGGAATAGTCTCTAATGTTTTTAATTGAGCAAACGCAGCATTCCCAAGCTGTTGTGTGACAGACAAATTCATGGCATTTCTTTGTAGGTTTATCTGAGTGTGTGGGTTCACAAGCTCAGTCAGTTATTCACAACTAGAAAAATAAGGTTATATAAATGGTCAAGATTTTTGGAGAGTGACTAATTGTTTTGGATGTCTTATTCTTTGGATGATCCATTAAAAATACCTTAAAAGGGCTTGTGCTTCAGCATATGGGTTCCCATAACCTTCTGAAAATTGAAGGTCCTTACAGATGTTTCATGGCGGACACCAAGAAAACCCAGAGATTATCAAAATCAGTTTTCAGCTGAAAGTGTTAGCCATAAAGTTACGCATAGGGGCGTTGTTTTCTGGTTTATATCTGTCTCTGAATCCTCCTCACATGTTTGTATACAGACTCTACAAATAAATGTTAACAGTATGTTTTATAAGTTACATTGTAGGTGGAAGCACTTTACAAGGAGCAGACACAGTTGTAATGGTGAAAGATTGGGAAGGGTGGCCTAGGAAGAGTTCATCTGATAGGTCTTGAATGCGGAGCTGTTTACTAACCACACGCAAAGTATTTTAAGAGGCAATGGGGCATTGCTCTGCGGCATTGCTGGTGTCCGAAGCATGGGAAAAGAACGTATAAAAATGTCCTAATAAACTGGAAAAGCTGAGTGGTGGCAGACCCTAGTAGGCCTTTTTAGGGTCGCTATAGAATGGGGGTTGCCTGAAGTGGGCAGGATTTTGGTGGGCACAGTCACAATCTGGTCACTCGCAGCACCCTGAGCCGAGACTGGAGAAAAGCAGCCGAAAGGTCACACAATCCATCCAGCTAAACAGTCCTGGTGGGTGGCAGTCTGAAATAATTCCTGAGCTATTAATTAGGAAGATGCTTCTTCCAGGTTCCGGACGAAGTCATAAGACATGCCAAGGCAAGGAGCCAAAAGATCAAAAGGACACTAAATATTTTTTTTTATTTTTTTTTTAAGCCATTCTGTGGAGAGAGAGGGAGGAGAGAGCTGTCTGGGGCCGGTTCGCACAGGACATGCTGGCGGGGCTTGGCTTTGCTCTAGGAGGTGAAGAAGCAGAGTTTGCCTGGCCCCGTTCTCCTTGGTTTTCACATAAAGACGATTGTGGGTTCTTTTATGTTAGCTTTATCTTTTGTCTTAGCTTCTCTTGTAAAACTTCTGTGCTGATAGTATTAGGGTTGCACAGTACCTTGGTTTGAAAAGGCTGTGTAATTACCTGTGTTAACCTTTTGTTACAAGCTCTTGAGGAGGAGTATTGCAAGTGTTGATTCCAGGTAAGTTTCCTACTTAAGAATAAGTAAGCCCACCATATTGTAGCTTGAGACTCACCTTTAATTGCATGTGAAATATTGAGTTAATTCAAGAAAAGACAAAAGCTGTGATGTCTAGTGCTAAAGAACAGGGGAGAGGTTGTACATAACTTAAGGAGACAAGGGCCAGGTCAAATCCCATGTTTTGTAAAACAAGTAGTTCATGAATAGCACAACCCACAGACCCTTGTTTCCTACAGACCCTTCTCTA
Source organism: Cariama cristata (assembly GCF_000690535.1). Taxonomy (NCBI): domain Eukaryota; kingdom Metazoa; phylum Chordata; class Aves; order Cariamiformes; family Cariamidae; genus Cariama; species Cariama cristata. The sequence goes on from NW_009602252.1 coordinate 7,352, forward strand.
AAAGACTTGTCCTTTTGCTCCTCTCGTTTCCATGAGTCTCCTGTTTGTATCCTCTGATGTACGGTAAGGGTATATGCTGCAACCTTTCCCACGTTGGCTCCACATGCCAATTTTCAATCGCCTCGCACCTACTATTCTGTCAGACTTGGCTGAAAATGAACAGGGAATTTTAAATTTATTGGGGAGAAACCGATATGAGAAAATGACTGGTTGACAGTGTGGTGTCTTAAATCCTTATTTCCAAGGGAACGTGGCTAGCAGGGTAAGTTTGGGGAGCTGAAAGCAGCATGGAACTGATTTTTTGCAGGAGGAGCCTGGTAGGAAGGACACCAAAACATCTGAACTTGCTTTGTGTCCTGTGGATTCATTTCTTCTTTCCCCACTGCAAAATGCAAGATAGGACTTGAACATGAAGTCGAAGTTGATCGCTGCTTACTGTGAAAAAGAAAGCCAGAATTTTGCAACCCAAACAGGAAACATGATGGTAGGTCCCGACTGTATAAAATCTTTCTTCTTCTGCCATTCCTCTTGTGGTCGCACAAGGGAAACCCCCTTTTTAGTGGAATGTTTTTGTGGGGTCCAGACTGAGATTCGAGCCAGGACTCTGTTGCAATCTTAAACTTGGAGCAGCTGCCATCCCTCCGTAATGACGTCAGCGACATTATTTTGATAAAAAAGAGCAAGTTCTCACAACTTTGGTGGAGCTTACAAAGTCATTTAATGTGAGAACAATCTTGTCTTTAAATGTCATATTTTTTTAAAATGTCATCACATATTTTTTTCAAATGTCATTGCAGAAAGGAGAGTTTAGAACAATAGATTTGCAGTATACCACACCTGAATTTTTTGTGCCTATTTCTGATTGTATATGCATTTATATACATATTTAAGAAAATAACCTTTACAAAAAAACCTGTTATTGAAAGATCCGTTATCTCCTTTTTAGGTTTTTTTCCCTCACTTTAGGTAGGAAATAGAGAAAAAGACAAACCTACCAATTATCTCATGACATTTCTGCTAGTGAAAATGCACTTACCTAACATCTGGAAGGAACTAGAATGTTTACGCTTTTCAAAACCACCTGAAAGCCTTGGGAGTGCCTGTTGTCTTGTAAATCTAATTCAGATAAATGAAATTGAGCTTCTAAATGACTCTGAGATTTGGAAAATAACACCGGTTAATTCTTATGCCAGTTAATTGATAATAGATTCATATAATGAACCAAATAATCTAGGATGGTATTAACTTTCAGTAAATGTAAACTTTTATTCAGATTCAAAGGAGTGAGAAGAATCTTCCTCCTAGAGTAACCAAACATGTCTAACGCTCCCACTGAACTGACTAGAATTGCACACGTAAGTGAAGCTGATTACGCATGTAATGCAGGATCTGTAGAACACCAGAAGTGAAAGATCAAAGTATCGAGCCATTTATTCTTTTCAGTAATTAACAGATGTGAAGCTATTCATCTTCACATGAAATTGCATTTTAACTGTTGATTTACCCCCAACCCCCATCAGAAATACCCTAAAATTCATAAATTTGTCAATTTAATATAATCATCCTTTATTCCACATCATTAAAACCATCTTTGGTGTTTGATCCAGCCATTATTTTATGCTTTATAACTCTAAGCAACACATCTAAGTTCTGCTCCAGTGATTTTTCTTCTGACTACGATGCTTAGCTGATAATATTTAATTTGGAAATTAATCATATTCTCCTCTTGTTGAAGTTTTTGTAAAAACGAAATTTGTCAAAATCAGACAGGTGTATGCCCTTTATTGAGCTGAGGGAGAGCATGTTATCAATTTTCCATTCTCCGTACAAGTGGTGCCTTATAAGATGGCTGAGTGTGAGAAAGTTATAGCATCTCTCTGCAAAACGATAAAATTTGGCACGATAGAGGGATTCTGTAGTTCCTGAGATAGCGAAGAGGAGCAGCCCTTCCTTTTCCACTACTCAAACTCCTGAAGGCTGCACATTTATAACATATTAAAAAAAGCCGGTTTCCTCCCACAGCAATAACAAGTTGCAGAATGTCTACCAAAGCTTTAAAGGACAGCACCCAAAAAGTGACAAGGAAAAAGAAAACATGCTCGGAGTCATTCTGTTTCACAGGTGTGGACTGAAGCGCATATTGCCTGTAGTTTCCAGGCGCACGTACGGTAGCTTGTTAAAAAGCTTAAACTTGATCCTCATTGACAGCTGTAAGACTGAGAAATATGTTGGAGCAGGATGTAAATCCATACAAATATTGGAGATATAGCAATGGGAAAAAAAAGAAATCTTCCCACAGCAGCAGTGAGGAGGAAATATGTATTTTGAACTAAAAGGTTAACCTTGAGGATAAACTTATTACTTCATGGTGCTGTCACATGAGGTATTGTCACAAATGAGTGCCAGCCTGTAGTCGCTCGGTGATAGACGCTACATGACCTTTGTGGAAACGGCAAATCTAGGTCACAGAATGAGTAAAGGTCTGCCAAAGATGGGCTGGGTAGCGGTGACAACCTGGTGCAAATCCCACACCAAGCACATGCATGACCTAAGGGAAGATCAGCATTTGCAAAGAGGCACAATACAGCCTGGAGAGTGCAGGTGACTCCTGAAAATTTGTATTCCGTGCACCAGGGCAGACTGTGTAAGCTTCCAGTTGTCTTTAAATTGCCTCGAATTGCAGTGTGGCCGTGTGTCCAAAGCAGTTATGCAAACTGAGGATCAGTGTGGTGCAGGGATTCTCTTGTGACTGTCCTGGCCGTGACTAAAACAGGACCAACTCTCCTTTCAGCAGATTCTCCTTCAGTTGAGTTTCTCCTCAGTAACTGCACTTTCTGAGGTCAACTACATGTTTTTCGGACAGTGTCTGCTTTTAGAATTGATAACACTGGTGTTTATAGTTGTAACTGAAATAACAGTAGGATTGGTATGCAGAAAGGTCCATGTTTATACTTATTCCTGTGGACACCAAGGTCACTGCTGGCTCTTTTTATGGTTCACAAGTGAAAAGGTGTAAAGGGGTCGCACTCGCAGGAAAGTGCGGATGGGACAGGTGACCA
>NW_009602253.1:0-1263 GCF_000690535.1 Cariama cristata
ATTCTGGCTTTCACAGTAGCTTTCTCTCATGGGTTGCAGTGGTCGCCCCTCTTTCCTGGGGCCTCTATATGCATCCGTGCCACTGTTGCACAGCAGGTCTTGTCTGACAGAGGCGCTACAGGAGTCGTTCTTCTTGCTCACGCTCTTGTCGTGTCTCGTGGGTATGTTTGTCGTGTCCATGTGTGGTGTCACTCTGTGTCAGGATTGGAGCTGCCCTGCTGGGGGGTGTAGCAATACTAAAGACAGCAGAGGCATAGCTGTTATGGTGGTCCAGTAGTACCTCAATTGGCCTGCATTCTTTTAGTACAGACCATACTGTCCATCTCTGGGCACGTAGCCGTAGACAGCTACCACAGAGTTAATTTCATTGTGTTTTGCAGGTGCCAGAGGTGAGTCTTCTGGGAGCAGCGGTTTGTGTGTAGTTGAGCAGGTTTAATCTGTAATGTTCCTTAGCTTGTATAGGTGGGGCTTGATGTCAGGGGTTTGGTTTGGGTTTTTTTTGAGCTGTAGTTAGAAGGCATATACAAAAGGAAAACAGACCTTTAGTCTCATCAAGCCATCGGTCACTGTCCAGGTGACTTGCTTTACATGGTTTGTTTGGGTTTGTTCAGATGGAGAGCGACAAGCTGCGTGCCAAAGGGTGACGGGAGAGGGGAGCAGAGCGCTGGGCGAAGGCGGGCCAGCATCCTGTGTCGGAGGATTGGTGTGACTGTCGGTGGCTCTGGCTAGCTTATGCTTTTTTCAGTTAATTTTCTAGGACTGAAATGACATGTGAAGTGGGATATCCTCACCAGAGCGGACTTGGAGGTGAGTGATAACTAGCATGCTGACATAGTGGTTTATCGAGGTGTCCTACTATTTGATGTAGCTAAAAGTCATACTCTGTTATTTGACAGTTACAGGTGGCAGGCAGGCCTCAGCACGGCAGACCAAAGAATCTGACTCTGAGAGGCCGAGTGTGGCGATGGGGCTGGCAGAGGGTTTAACGTTGGGGTTGCGGAAAGGGCTCTTGAGCCTCCATTAAGTCTGGGGGTAGAATGAGGGATTGGTGTCCGTCTCGGTGGAGCGGCTCTGGTTGTGTCCTAGCATCATTGGTGTTAATGACATTGTGCCTCATAAATGGTGTGTTTTGTGGGTGTCTCTTTTCTGCCCCACAGGCTTGCCTAACTCAATATGCCTCTTGGTAGGTGTCTGTGGGATCTCCACCTCATCGCTTCAGCATGGAGCCCATTGTGCGCCTCTAGTCTCGTGATTGGAGCTTTG
>NW_009602254.1:0-20551 GCF_000690535.1 Cariama cristata
TATATATATATAAAAAAATGATATATAAATATATGTGTACAAATATATACATAAATATACTTCTTGGTTACACAGAGTTTATGAAGAAGCTGTCAGAAACATGTACAACTAAATCTGGAGAGAAATCTCTGCATATAAAGACATTTGCCTCTGCAAGGGACTGCCACAATTTCAGTGCAATCCTTTTCAATAATTCTGCTTAACCGCTAGCAATAAAGGATATCTGGAACTTTCTGGGTGGAACTAGGATCAATTTACCTATTGGCAAGCGCAGCAAAAGCAGTACCTCCCTAACACAAAACAAGTAGGCACGGGCAACTCACTGTCATTTAACGCCAAAATAGAACATTTATAAAAAGCAGCTTGAGAATGGATTTCAAACTTCCTCTCCTGTTGTTAATTTCTCTATATTAATCCCTAGACAGAAGAGGAATTTACCAAATAGCTCCCAGCAAGCGAGCCTGACATTGTGAAATGGGCATGTGAAATGGGCTTTGTCCCTTGTATTATCTGTTGCTGTGTCTTAGAATACAAGGTTGCAGGTAGACTAAAAAAGGGACAGAGTTTAATTCTCTGCAGACACTGGTATCTGCTATGAAGTAAAAAAAAAAAAGAAAAAAAAGAAAGATTTCTATTAGTTGGAGACTATCCCCCCATTTGAGAGAGAAAGCTCAAGTAATTGGTAATGTGTACTGACATAAATGGGTACATATTCTCCATTACACAAAGACAACACAAGCCCACAATGATAAAAGATGTGGCTTTGGGAAAAAAGCAAACTGCGTGACTGCATTGTGCTCTGTAATATGTCTCCGTTCAGGTTGCAAAGAAGCTTTGATTACATCTACAAAGTAATAACATCTATTTAAGCTCTGACATTCCTGTGTATCCTTTGCGATGTAAAATTACAAAACCCCTGGATAGTACAGGTACTACATCACGCTTTCAGACAGCTTGTATGGATTTTAACCACCAGAGGGAAATCCTGCACTATTCTGAGTGAGCAAACAGACTAAAGCAGATTGAAGCACACAGATGAGTTTTTAAAATGTTAACAATTAAAATAATTTTATGCCTAAAAGAAATGCATGCTGTCTGAAGTAATCTTAAGGGATTCTTAGGATAGTATCAGTGTCTCACAACATGTTCTAGTACTGAATGAGAAATTTCAAAAATTCATAATGAACAGTGGCAATTTTGTATACCCTACTGGCTGCCAAACTCTGATGAAAAGCCCAAACACTTCCCAAATACGTCCAAGCCTCCGCACTCATGTCAAGAAGACAGTAACAATGATTTGCAGTTAGTTTGTAAATTGGAGCACTGCTCTATTTCTGAACTAGGTGATACCACATACTCGACTCAGTCTGTTTATACCGTGACATCCACTTTTCCAGCTGGAATTACCAGCCACCTTGAGCAAAGTCCACCAGAAGGGCATTTTGCCAGTGGATCTACACTGACTATAACAGACTACAACAGCAATAATGTGGATACAGCTTAGACCAACAAAACTTCCTTTGCAAGACAGATTTCCATGAGCAGTACTATTTTGACAGCTGAGCCTTTGGCTCTTGATTAAGTAAATATATTTTAAAATCTCACTGTAAGTTCCTTTTGGTGCAAAAAGATAAAAAGTCAGTTTAGGATAATCTGATCATGAATATTTTAAATGTGGTTCAGGTTCAAATAAGCAAGCATTTTAGATAGCATTTCACACAAAAATCAAGCGAGTGAAATTAAGTATCATTGAGGTTTTATGTCCGATATTTTGCAATTTCAGTAACAATTTTATGCAAGTTAACATGTTTCTGCAGTGTTGTATCATTACCACAAAACAATAATTTGTACCCTTACAGAAATGAATGCAAAGACCAGAAAAAGTGGAAAGGAATTTAGTCTTCTAGTAAGGGCAATAAAGCCATCTTAAAACCACGACTTCTATGGCTTTCTTCAATAACATATTTTAAAGTCAGATTGCAAACCAACAGGTGTTTATAGAAAACTTGAGAGGGAAGAAAGCTGCTGAGAGCAGCAGTGGTTAAAAATATTGTGTAATGAATCCAGCTGCATGCAGCCTAAGACAAGAACAAGAGAGGTTAATGAAGACAAAGGAGAAAACATTCCTGCATTGCTAAGTCTAATTTTTTATGAAAATCCCAGAGTACATAATGCTTTCATTAACAATCACTGTGTTCATGCCAAATTAACTATAATGTAAAAGGTACACCAGGTTATTCAATCTCTGTTTTGACTATCTACATCGCTGCTGATATAGTCCTTTATTACTACCAGTTGCTTCTGAAGTGTAAAACCAACATATATATCCACTGGTCTGAAAATACTATAAACTGGAAAAAGCCTCTGAAAACAATACTATATTTACCACTGTTGTTATGAGCTGAATCTGTTTTGAATCAGAATCAGAAAAACAAATACAAAGGTGTTTACTTTTTTCTATTAAAATTTTATGAGGCAGACGGTTACAATACATTATAATTCACCTAGGATACATTAACAAGACTATTTTAGCTTTCATAAATGGGTCTCTCTTAGAAAACAAACCATATACCATAAATACACATCATTCATACATTATAACAAACAGTACATTTTCTGTATCTTAATATTCCTTTTTTTCTTTCATTCTGTATTTTTGTAATGGAATACAAATCCTAGAAATTTTTTTTATAAAAACACACTTGATACTAGTGAAAAATAAAACCAAATTATGTGGACTAGAAGCAAAACGTGATCTGATACCTACCAGAAATTCATAGGTTAAAAACTGAATACTAGCAAAAGATGAGCAAAGGAAATCAAGGATAGCAAGTAGAGTTGCAGTTGTAACTTCTTTAATGGCTCCATATCTCTGTAAAGGTTTTTCAGAAATGGGACAGAAATCACAACAAAACCATATCTGGATGATCCAGTCCTGGCTAAGAAACAAAAAAAAGTCACCAATTTTCTGGTAATTAGATAGTTTTTTCCTTTATATTTCCTGACCACTAGATAGAACTAAGCACAAATTCCTCACAAATGAAACTGTCATGTTTTGTACTGAACCATCAGGGTTGTCTGTGGTTGACGTAAATCAAGATCACAGATATTTTATATTTTGAAGAAAAGCTCTTACTTCAATGTTCAGTCATTGTTTCTTCTGGAAGGAGCTGAGTGTTCTCTACTTCCCCCAATCCTCAGTGAATCACAAGGTTACAAATAAATTCCAGTTACTATGCATTAAATATATATTATTACATTAATTTTTATTAACTAAAACAAATATCTAGGAATGACAAAGCTATACTAAAATGGAATAAGAGCTTTAAAAGTTTTGATAGAAGAATATTAATTTGGTTTAGCTCAGCTTTATATACATAGATCAGATCAATAATGCAGTAATTCAGTATGTATTTCTAATAAAAAGGCAATGTAAATAAACAGAAGATGATGGTTTCATTAAAAATATGAACGGTGCATCAGGATAAACAGCTGGGTTACATAATACCATCAATCCAAAGAAAACCGACTATGGATATCAGCTAGAAAATTGTAGAAGCAACAAGTTTTTCAGTTTGTAGGTAAAGGGATCCTGACTTGGTGAGTAAGAACTTTCACCATCAAAATAACTTTTTAATAAATAGATTTTTTTTCTTGACTAAATAAAACCCAGAGGCTTTTCAACTCAGGTTAGATAAAGGATTTCATTCAACCAAAAATGGAGAATTTGTTTTAAGGAACTTGTCATGAGAGGAACTTACAAATGCTCAAAGCTGCCCAGAGAACAACTCCTTGCTTAGTGCTCACATCATTACCACCAGGTCTCATGTCATTCACCCACAGTGGAGGAGATGTCATTTAATTCCCTCTTCAGCCTGAAGGACCTGCAACTAAACAGCCCAGAAGAGAATTAAGGGCTACTGGTGTAGTACAATTTAAGGTGAAACATCCTCCTTTTTTTTGTTTTTGGAGCAGCCCTTTGCATAGACTGCTTCAAAGAGGGTATGAGCTCCTAACCCACAGGTGGTGGCAGGAGGTGGTAGGAGGGAATACCCCTGAGGCAGGATAAAAAAACAGATTTTGAACTTCTTTCAGTGGTTCTGTGAAATCATTGCCTTGGCTTTTATTTTAATATCTGAAAACTAACCGGAAATGTCAAAACATGTTAGAAGTTTCATGAGACAAACTGTTTTGACATTTTGAAAACATTATCACTCCCATTTAATCTAAAACTATTTTTTCCAATTCTGTCCAAATTCTGAAAGCATCAAGTACCATCTTGCTACATTTGTAGCAACAAAACCAAAAACTTTCACAATTCTAGTCAACAAGATTGCCCTACAAAGATCCCAAGCAGAATTTGGTCTAAATAATAAAATCAGAGTTATATCTATTATGCTTTTAGTCATTATCAATAACCTTCCATCACAAGAATGTTCCTCTCTAGACTGTTTTTTCCTGTTTCTCTCAGTTTCCACTCATCATCTCCAACTGTTATCTATCTTTGCATATAATTTTCATTTTCTTTCTTTTGCCTTTCCTTGCTAGTAGCAAGGCCCAAAGGACTTTGATCTCTTCTGTCCACCGTGACTCTCTTGCAAGTTCACCAGCTTGTAGTGATCATTCTTCTAAGAAAATTAATATACAAATAGAAAAGATAGCATATGAAATTTAAATACCATCGGAAGGAAATCGCCACTTTTTATGGAGAGCAGATTAATAAATTAAGTGCATTTTCAAGATGATATGTGTCAGAAAACAGATTTAGCTTTAGGCTGTCTGCACTGAGATATTATGCCTTTATTTAAACTGTGCACTGAGGACCTACCTCCTTCTGAACTGCTTGAATGGGAAGTGTGAAGCAGGGCCACCATGGAGCCACCAAAAGTGGAATGGAACCCACTAACAAGCAGAGACCGTGTACGTGCAGCCAAGACCACAACCCAGCCCCAGCTGGAGGAAGATATGAGTTGTCTTCTTGAATCTTATCAGCCGCATCTTCTGTGTGTACGACATGACACAACACAGTATGTTGGAAGGAAACAAGGACCTATATAAAAACAAGCCTTTTTTCTTCAAAAATAACGGTTGGAATACATGCAACAAAAAAGAAAATTTCACAATGTATTTGCTACGCAGTGTACTGCACAGCTACCACAACATGAAAATAATAATGAAAAGCAGCATCCATGGCAAGCTCTGAAAAGTTACTCCATAAGCAGTGAAAGTAACACCCAAGTTCCTATAAATCTGTGCTCTTTTCAAGCCCTAAACTCCCAACACCAATCCCAGCTCACCTGTCAGTTCTGCTGACATGGCCACTGAAGGAAAGACACAATATCTGAGGGCCCATCAGCAACATCCACTGGCCAACCTGCCACGGAACATTGAGCAGTGAAGTCCTCCACTGCTTTCTCTCTGAATTGGTCTTGCTCTTTTACCTTATGATAGATTTCACAAAAAATAGTAAGAAGGTATTGCATATAAATTAAATTTTTAACCACCCATACTTCCATTCTGTAGTTGCCCTCAAAGTTTGAGTAAGAAAGCCAGCACCCCACGGGTTGGAGCTGCGGTGCCACCTGCTCCCCAGCCCCCTGAGAGCCCATCCTATCCTTCACCCCCATTTCTCCCAGAGACAAGGCAATCATTCATGGCAATCGAGATTTCGGCTGTACCTCAAGTGGGATTTTTAGCAAGGCCTTGGCATCAGCAGAGTTCATACCCAAGCACTGTTTCAGTCCCACACACGTGCCATGTTCCCCTTCCTTAGCAACACTTCTCACCCACGAGAACTGGGGAACAGCTAGGTATATTTTCTACTTTTCAACACCATTTCCAGTGAGCATTTTTCCCTCCCACGAGACAGCAGCTGGCAGGCTGTGTTGCCTCCCACGTGAGGCACATCTCCCACCACCACCATTTCCAACTCCCCAGGGTTCCTCGCAGTTACCAGGGGCTGGTGACCCACCAGGCAGCCTGGCAGGCCCCTCTCCCTTGGGAAGGTCCCAGGCTGTGGGAGGCTTTGCTCTCTTCCCCCTCCTCCCTCACCCGGAGGGCAAGGAACCGCTTCACGAAGGCTATGGCACACTCATCCTGCCCCGAGGCCCTCCCTCTCCGCCTGGGGTCTGTCAGCGAGCCCCCTCCAGCAGGATGGTGACAGTGATAGGGTCAGCAACTGCCCTTTGGCTGCCATCTTGCCTCCCATCCCCACCCTGGCGGCCATCAGGGCACTGTTTGTGTTATTCAGTGATAGAAGACCAACGTAGGCATGGCAGCAGGACCAGGAGGGGGGGGATATGCTTTCGAGCCTTGTGGGGCTCTGCCCAAGGGCTGCCATAGCGCTCGGTGGGCTTCAGACGTGGACTTCTCACCCTAGGGCACACTCCCTCATGCAGCCTCTGAGGGAGAGATGCTACGTTGTTCAGATATGAGAGATTTGGCACTGAATAGGAGAATGTTCCAAGGCAATAGATGTAGCAAGAAACACTTAGATCTGAGGGAATTTTTTCCTTTTCAGTTACATTTTTTATTTGTTGAATTCTCTTCCAGAAAATCATCAGTGCTATATACAACAAATGCATGCGTCTGCATTTACATAATTTTATATCATATTCTTGCCTAAGTTGCTATTCAATCATGATAAATATATGCAATCTTTACCACACCTGGCATTGATATTTAAAAACCTCACAGTGCACTGTAAACAAGGATGGATTGCACCAGCCAAGGCAGTACCGGTTTCATGTCATGCCATATCAATGCCCTTCCTCAAGGGATCTTCAGCTCCAGCACTGCCCTTCTTGGCCCTTTGCATTACCACTGAACGATGTGGTTAGTGATCCATGTTCCGCTGGCTCTTCAGCCATGAACTTTAAAAAAACCCAATCAATGTAAACAGCAAGCTGCAAATTGCATTAATTTACACAGCCGTAGGAGTGCAATGTCCCACACATCCAGACACCATCACAGCTTATGCTCCCATTGCAGCAGAACTGCAGAGGACTGGTAGGTACTTCAGCAAACTGCAAACAGTGGTGCTCCTCTCCTCCATCCTGCCCCTCTGCCCTCCAGCTCCTGCTCCTGTCTGCCTCGCCATCTCACCATGACTGCTACAGTGTGGTGAACCTCGCTCAATGAGCAGAAGGTCCACTGAGGATTTACTGAAAACTCATGACTGCGTAAAACTAATCGCGTTTATTATAAATATTCCTATATTCATAGCGAGTCAGATGCTGACTCAGTAAAAATTCTGGCTGAATTAAGTCAGAATTTAGTCTTATTTTTAGATATAGTCCTTAACAATTTCTGAAGCTACTAAAGTAAACTTTGTATATGCATATTTGTGCCAGTAGATCCATTCCTAAGGAAACTTTGCTAATGGTAGCTAAATACCAAGAAACGCATCATGTTTTTTCACTGATCAAGTTCCAACAAACAGTGTTGGAATAATTGCAGTTCTGTACAGTTTGCCACCTTTTAAAAAATGGAGTGTGAAGCATGAAAAGACGTTCACCAGATTGTCAGCTTTGGTGGATTCCAGCACCTGAATCCTGTGCCAAATGAAGAGAAGAGTCTCTCAAGCAAAGCTCCATTCTCTGTTCAGAAGATAATTTCAGGAGATGTCACAAAAACCTTTCTGTGGATATTTCAGTGCTGTCTTTAATTAATAATTTTCTTTTTTTCTAATATTCTCTTTAGTAGACATGTCACTGTTGGCTTTGACCAGCCTCAACCTTGGTGTAAGCAACTCCCAAGGAGCAGCTGGGCAAAGATTACAAGACCTAAAACCTGAGCCCAGCTATGTCAGCAGCCTTGTGCCTGTTTCTTCATTTCTCTGTTTGCTTCCCTTGCTGTGCTTTGCTCAAAATGCCATCTCTTTAGGTTAATATTGTCACGGCATGACTTGTCTGCAACAAAAGCACAGTGGAGACCTATACTTAAATAGGATTTCCGGGTAGAAGTAATTAACAGAAACAACATAAATGTAAGTAGAATGAGTCCGGACGTAACCTGATTCATTTACTTAGTACTTTTGGGATATTTCAGTGATGTAGGATGGATGAGGTGTGATTTTTCCTTAGAAAACAACAAGGGTTCCTCTGTAAACTTCACTTTCCTGTTAATTCTAAGAGAGTGCACTTTAGAAGAGCGTAAATGTTAAGAGAGGTGAGTAAGATTTCAGTTTTCCACAGGACGGTGTTATTCTTTTAACTTAATTCTTTTTCTGAAAGGAGTTGTAGATCATGGGAGCTCCCTTAGAGGTGCAGAGAAGCCCAAATGACTTGCTGTCACAGGCACAGTGACACTGGTTTGGGTTGCTCGGTGAGAAGAGTCCTTCAGTAATGATGTTTTTCAACTTGTATTATATAGTAAAAGAAGATCCATTGTCAGTCAGAATTTCACTAGTCTGTCTTGAATGATAAATGTCAGAGTTTGTCCTTGAACTACGTTTATTGTATTTCTTGTACCTCATGCACCATAGGTCCTTCATTATCTTCACAAAATAACTTCTGAACTTCACCCCAATAAATGCATAGAGCACAGGGTTCACACAACAGTGTAAAAATGCTATGACTTCAGTGGTGTATTTTGCATAGGCCATCATGTTGTCATTGTCACAAGATTTGTCTATCTTGCCCATATTTATGGCTGCCACAAGAAGAACAATGTTATAAGGTACCTGGCAAACTAGGAAAACAGCTACAATTAATACGATCACACGGATTGCTTTGTTTCTTTTGGAATTCTGAGCTTGTTGTAAGGATTTGACAATGAACGTGTAGCAAAAGATCATGAATATGAAAGGTATAAAAAATCCAAATCCAACTTGTAGACACAGCAGCAGTGATTTCAACATTGTGCTTTCAGACATTCTGTCAAATCTGTGATCACAAATCTCTTTGGTTTCATTGGTGGAGAAGCTGTAACTCTCACTGTATAGAAAAGAGGAACTAGAGATTAAAATTGATGATACCCACACAACCAAACAAATGAATTTACTATAGGCGAGCGTTCTTGCCCTGAGTTTAAAGGACTTTGTTGCCTGTACAATAGCAATGTAGCGGTCCACACTGATAAAGGCCAAAAGCAGCATGCCACAGCTGAAGTTGATTGCATAGATGCCTCTGGTCATTTTGCAAATGAAATCACCGAAAATCCATTTGTCAGCAGCATAATTCACTGCCCACAGTGGGAGAGTGAGAACAAACAGTATGTCTGCTATGGCCATGTTGAAGAGGTACACATCCGTCATGGACTTGGTTCTTTCATATAAAGCAAAGGTCATCACTACAAAGATGTTACCAACTAGGCCGATGACACAAATCAAGGAATACGCAACTGGCAGAAACGCTTTTGTGAAGTTCCTGACTTCCAACTTAGAACAAGGTTGTGTGATTAGAGAAGCATAGTCTGAATAATACGGGTAATCTGTGGTATGAGTCTCCGTCTGTAAAAAAGATCATCAGTTAACACATAGGAGTTAATCACTAATTCTGTATAGCAGAAAGACGATAGATAACAAAGTCATACAAATACAAGGTACTTTGCAAATCTTTTGAAAATTAGTATGCAAGTATTATATGGCTTGCTGATTTGAAAGGGAAGTGACTTTTGTCTCATGATAACTGTAATAATTCTGTCCAGTCCTTCCCCTGTCTCAGCTTCAAGCCTCTATCAAATTCATCTCAAGATAGTCCACACCACTGGTGTTTCCTCCAATGCTGCATGTTTTACACTGTTTCCACCCACCACACACCCCAGCTACAAATACATTTAACACTGCAGAGGAGACTTGTAAGAACTAACTAGGGAATTTCATGAAATCTTAACTAAAATATGAACATGAAGATAATCTCTTTGAATGGCCCAAAGTTTGCCATCTTTAAATACATTATGCAGATTAGTCTGCCGTCACAGAAGACTCTACAGTGTAAAAGTCTGAATTTGAAGCAGGGGTCTAGACTTCCTTTATCATTAAGGAAGGGGAACAGCCCTTTCTAGCATGTTATACATTTCATATTAGTGTAGCTTGGCTAAATCAAGCCCCAAAATGATTACTTCTCTCCACTCAGCTGGAGAGCCAACCCAGTATGGCTAGCCTGAGACACAGTTACCTGCACCACAAGCACCAAACCAGGAGTTACATTAGGAGAGTGCAAACCCAATAAACAGCATGCTCTGACAGTGAACGGTACTGTCTGAAACGTCTCTTCAGCTAATCACTCCTGAGATTCGGGCATTTGGACCAGCAGCCTCAAAGATCTGGGACTTCCAAATTCACGGCTTCATTGATGTACTAATATAGTTTACCAATTAAGTACTTACAAAATTCATTTTGGCAGTACACTTCTCAGAAAGAAAAATATGTTGAGAAGAACTTCAAAATACTTTCCCAAGGATTTCTGAAAAGAAAATAAAGTAGATTAGGTTGAATAAACAGCACAAGAAATGTGAACAAGTAGAAAAACGCAATTGGAAATAAAACATTTATTCAAAGAGGAATCTCATCACTTCAACTATATCAACAATACACAGGAGCATCTCAACAAATCACATATCTCTGCAGCACAATGTGCAGTTGTGGCAAGTGGATGGCTTGTGTCAGTATCATTCAGAGCACAATCTTACATGTGGAGTGTTTATTCACAGAGCTAATAAATGATATAAGAGAATATGTGACTCTTACTTCACATTGACTTTGTACCACAAGAAATTGGAGTAAATTAGATTTCACTTTCAGAAACTCTTTATGAAAATGGCAATCAGTGTATTGTGGGAAATATGGAACAAATAAACAGCACTACCTTAGTATAGTCCATAACAGTAATACGGTACGGTACGGTACTTTAACTTTTTTTTTTTTTTTTTTTTAACTCTGGTATTTTATCCGTTTGTCTCAGCACTTTTAACATCGCATTACTTTTCCTTTTTTATTACACTAGTGAGGTAAATTAAGAGTGCCAGGATGATTGCTTTTTATAGTATATAGTACACAACCCATGAACAGACCAGACTGAGCACTGGTGTTCTTTTGTTTGTGTTCAGTGCACAAATCTTTGTGTTATTCACTGCACTCTATGAAAATAATGTATTTTCTTTGTCACTGTGATACCTAAGTATTTTACAAATTGTAACTAATTAATTTCCACAACACCCTGTGGCGAGGAGGTCTTATTACCTTTATTTTACAGGGAAGGAATCTAAGCACTGAGTCATTACAGTAAGTATCTACTTGAGATGTTCAGTTTGAGACAGCTGTCCCCCCGCTAACATCACTTTTGAGAGTGCTTAGCATTATGAAGGACTTCAGCTATGTAAAGGATTAAATCCATTGACTCTGTCTGCAGCCAGGCTCACACTTCTGCAAATCAGATCACAGAGTCTGAAGTCATGAAATGGGGAACATCCCATTGGTGGCCACAGGCTCAAAGCTGGGCTTAAATAACTTGTTTAACCTCACACAGGAATGCACGGGTGGGAGATTTAGTTCCTTGGCATTCCCCTGCATGAGTTCAGTCCTCCTCTTCTTTCCGTTAGCTGCTCTGTAAGAATGGCACCTACCAGCGATGCAGTGATTGCAGGGACTGGAGGACATGAGGTCCCATATTTGCTAAGGCTGCGAATGGCAGTTTCATCCAGAGTTTCTCTGCTTTTTGTTAGTTGTGCTGCTCTAATTAGTGCATATGGGTCAACTTTAAGTCTAGACAAACAAATCCTTCCTGTTTGGGAATTACCTCAGTTTTGAAAGAGAGACAGAGAGATAATCTGTAAAAGTGGGGCAGATGCAGTGCAGATATAACAGGGAAGCTGGGGGAGGGAAAGGACTGAACACTCTCCAAAAGCATTATGAGGATGAGACTCCCTATGACTCATCTGGGGAGGCTGGCTCATGACAGAAGGCTGCAGATGGGTAAAGACCCGTACCATATGATGTTGCTTAAGTATCACAGCTTCTCTGGCTTTCCGGTCCTTTAAATAGATCTTTAACCACCTCTCCAGCTTCCTCTACTGGCTTTTCAAAGCTGACTTGTAGAAGCTACAGGAATATAAAAGCCTGAAAGTGCTCCAACACCTTCTGAAGTGAGCTTTAAACAATTTAAAGTGTCTCTCAGAAGCGCAAAGCTGTACAAGGCAAGCAGCTAAGTTGTACGGTTCACCTGGGGCTGTGGTCCCTTAGCCCATCTTTGACCAACTCCAGTCTCTGTCTGCTGGTTTACCCTCCTCTGAGCGCAGCCAGGCAGCTGCTCGGGCCCTTGCTTGGTGTTTCTGCTACCCTTTGCTCTTGGCTGCAACCACAGTAACTCTCCAGTTAGACAGCACTAAAGGGGTACCTATCTAGGTTCTTATTTTAGAAACTGTTCCTTTATTGTTGCAAGAAAAATACCTTTCTAGGTAGCTGTCATTCATGTCTTTCTAGGACATACACGGTTAAAATACACAAAGAGAGCCTGGCAGCATATATTCTCCATAAAACAGTCACTCTTCATTCCATTTAGCCAAAGCCACTCTCAAACATTAGTGTAACGTGTGGAAGGAAGAAGACAAGGTGAAGGCATTTAAAAGAAAGGGAGCACAAGTGTTTCCTACAGCCTGCAAGGCGAACTAAGAAAGGAGATCTCATCAGATTAGCACTGAAGAAGGGCTCTGTAGTCCTCAGAAGAGCTCAGCAGAAAGCCTGTAGGGAACAACAACTACTCACCACGGGAGAGCTGCGTACTCTCCCTGATGCCACAGGAATTCACAAAGGCACCACCAGTCACACATTTATTCCGAAAAGGACTTCACTGTCCAGCAAAAGCTTCCTCAGAACGGTTCGTATGAGAGTAGCAGAGAAGGACTCAAACTGAAACCAGAATTGCAGAGATCAGATTTAGGACCTGATTTAAATCTCTGGAGCTGATTTCCTCTTCTGAATTTGAAACAGCATTCACTGAAGTCATTAAGAAGATGCACTGGCTGCAAAGGAAGTCGAATCACAACTCCTATAAACACAATTTTCTTTTCAATTTAAATCTTTCTAACAGTCTTTCAATAGGCACCTTTATAATTTGTGATCTGAGTATTTATGGCTTTATTTAGCATCAAGGTATTAGTTAATTATAAAAAAAATAAACACCCATATATGTAAGGGGGCATGTGTTTGTTCTAACATCATTTATATACTACATATGAGCATATGTCTATGCATGTGCACACAAACATACTTATGTTCTGAATATTAAATAAAATATATAGGCCTTGCATTTTTAGCTTACTATTTTTCCACTTTATCCACATTATCATATTTCTTTTCACTCTGAAAGCAATATGTGAGTACTCAAAAGTAAGACTAAACTACAATCTCAAATATGAATACATTACTTGAATCACACAAGCAGAAGACAATGGATAAAGAAAGATCTCAGGAAAAAGACAGATTTCTATAAGGAAAAAAATTCTCAGTACTTGGAGGGAATCAATAAGTATTTTTTAAGCATTTCCCACCATTGTGAGTACACTCCTACTTACGTGTTCAGTTTAATACATTCATCACACATACATACATTTTAGATTATCTATTTTATTTTAGTACTTACCAGATATGAAAATTGTCTGAAGATCAGGTGAAAGAGGATGTGTGATTCTGTTACATTCTTTTGTGGCTGCCTCAAGCACATTTACCATCAGCCTCAACAGAAGTACACTTTAGTTCAAAAAACAAGAAATAACAGCACTAGTTAAAGGTACAGAGTTAAATTGAAATAATCACCACTTCCTCCTGACAAGCAATAACAATAACCTGCTTTTTTATGTAAAGGAAAATATTTAACCTTATCTGTGCTGGAAACATGCAAGCCAGAGGCAAATCATTTACTAATTAGGCTACCTACGTAATGATATTATTTTTTAAAAAATCAAGCTAGCTTTAGAATCATAAAAAGTAGCGTGTTAATTGACACTGTGCTCAGAACACATCCTGAACGATAGCCTGTTTTTGCAAAGGGTGCACTTAATGTCATGCAGGTGAGTAGTTTAATCATCAAACATTTAAATCAACAAGATCACTTACAGTAGAACTACAAAACTGAGACAAGTGTTAATTACTGAATTGAATAATTGCTGTTTTCTGAAGAAAAAATAATAATCTGGTGTATGTCAAGGTGCACATTATCCAAATGTTTTGCTCAAACTGCTAACACAAAACATGCAAATGCCCAGGTAAAGAAGGAAAATGCAATTGTATTTACATTTGCTGTTTCTGTGCATGCTCTTCAGGTCTGTTGTTAAAGTTAGCTGGAAATAAACATGAAAACATTTCATGTTATGATTCCTGAATTTTAAAAGCTATAAACTTTTCTTTTCCAGACCTTAGTCCCTGAGGACAACTTAGGTGTTTGCATTAGCAGGGAAAAAAAAATTAGTAAAAAACCCCTTCAAACTCCTTATTTATTTTAGAAATTGTGTGTGTGAATATTCAGTTGCAGCTTGTGATCTCATTAGAGACATCACATGGCATTAATACAGGCAGCCTTGTAAGACATGATTAAAATAACAGAACGCTGGACCTAAAGAAATGCAGGATGACAGATGTCACGCTTGTCATTTTTTCAAAACTGAGCGTATCACAATAGCAGTGGCTCCCTAGCAGCTTAAGTATGGCGCTGCTTTCCCCAAACCATAGCCAGTGAATGAAACAAAACTGCTGCATAGTGTCAAAATGTGACTTGATGGATCTAAAGTATCACGTCGTAATGGTTCATCATCATTTAAGCAGGCGTATTTCATTTTCTTGATGGTTGATTTTCATAGGATCCAAGACCTTGACTTCAGCGATGACAAAATCCCAACATATTTGCATAGAACAACACAGAGATACTTAAAAACCCTGAAATGTGAGTCTTGTTTTTTCCTGTATTTGTGTGCCCATGTGGACACAGTGCATGCATGTTTTGATCGTTACTGCTGAAGAGCAATCTTCACTGTTTGATGTATAGAGAGCAAAAAAAGTGTGAAATCTACCTGGATTGTGATTCAAATAACTTCAATGGGCTCACTATGAGATTAATTTGGCCTCATGATTGCTGTTTGGACTAAATCATTCCTTGTCATCACAGATTTGGGAAAGGTTATGATTAAATCCATAAAGTAATTGAGCATTTGAAGTACGGTTTGGTAAAGTCAAGTTACATGGATGAAAGAAGATGCATGAGTTTCAGTGCAGAGAAGAAGAGGTAAAGATAAAAGTTCAAGAGAAACAATTGTAGGAGATGACTAAGATTATCTCCACTTTAAATTTCTATTCATAAATCAAACTAGCAGCTGCAGTTAGAGGACCAGGGTGCAGCAATAGTCAAAAGACAGATTCCTGAAAGCTGCAAGGATATGAAAGAACAAGCCATGAGGCAGATGTTTTCCTCCCCATCTGCCCATCTTCAGAAGTAGGATGTGGCACTGAATGGACCTTTGGTCTGTGGGGCAGTTCCTGTATTCTTAGCAGCCGCCATGCTCAGCAATGTGTCTTAACCACCTGAAGCAGTCCAGATTTAGCGGCTTGCAGCCGTTACCGAAGGTCACCTATGTTTTAACGGGGCTGTGAAGACGAGCAAGGAGAGCTGAGCTGTTGGTCAGTGTGAGAGGGCAGCACAGAGGCAGGGGTGTGAGTGGGGAGGGTGCATGAGCAGCAATGTGGTAGAAGGTGCTAAACAACTGCTCTGTATTTTGGTTTTCTACATTAAGACGATTGGCAATGTGCCCAGACCTTGTGAATCTTTCGAGACATCCTTAATCACAACAGTGAACTATCTTTCCCTGTATTATTTATTTCATAATTCATAACAATTTCCATCATTAAAACTTCACAAGTTTTCAGGTCACACTTTTAAACTTTGCTAAGAGGGGCTTTTACTTTTTTTTCACTACATTTTTGTATTGTTTTGCTAACTTGCTGTTATTTGCGTGTCAAAATGTAATAATGGAAATCATCTAACTAACTTGATTTGGGTTTCAGATGAGGCTCATAAGGTATTTTTTGGACTTCCTTGGAAACAAAATACAAGCTTAATTTTTAAATCTCCTGTCCCTCAAGTGCTGCAAGGAATAGTACATTTACCTTTGATAAACTGAGGTACATATACTTTCTATAATAATGTAGCTATATATATGACAGCCTAAATCCCATTTACGGAGAATTCACTTTCTGTCTAAATGCTGTCTGAAGCAAACCACTGGTTCCCTCTCACAGTGTCTGACATTTTGAAACATGGGCTCAAATCCTGTTAAAAACAGCAAATCCAGAATAGAAGCATATTCTGTGTCGGTAAAGGAATTTGCCAATATTCCACTGTGGGCCATTTCACTGCATTTTAAGTGCTTCTTTCTCATAATTCTGGGACTGAAGAGACGGATCTGCATCTTGCAAAGCAAACTTCATTACACAAAGACAAGCCTAGCCCATGGCAGTCACATAAGCAGCAAATAATGAGTACTAGAAGTAGAAATTCCCTCTGTATTACAAAAATGTGTAGGACTTCAAATCACCAAGTCCATGGTGACTGTAGACCATATTCAAACAAGCACTTCTGCTGCTGGTAACAGCTTCCAGCAACTCTCTCAGACAATAATCTGCTTTTGGAATACTAACAGATTAGCCTGGGAAGCAGCTGAATATTATCAACACTGTTTCATGGAATGAGAGTCATAGAAAGATAAATCAGAATTATAATGGTTAATTAAAAGATGAATCAGAATTTTAGTTTATCCGTTACAAAAACTATAGCTCATCTTGTTCCATATTCAGGTGTTTTCTAACTTAAATGTATCTCATGCTTTTAGTCTGCAATATATTCAATATTCAGCATGAACAACATTCTTTCAAAAGGTGAAGAATTCACCACGTAGGTGAATGCCAAAGTTAAAACAAGCCAACTAGTCCAACTTACCTTCTCAGCACGTTTTCTTTTGACCCAGATACAAAGCCCAGACAGCCTTCCTTGCAGACGCTTTGTGCTTCACCTTCACGCTACAGCAAGTGGAAAGAGTTTTTTCTTTTTAACGCAACTATTTGAAAATCTGCATGTTATGCAAATGAAGCCCCCACAGGCAGCTACTTTCTGTTCATATGTTAGAGCTCTGAAAGGAAATTTACTCTCATTTAGCTAATATGGTTATTGCGGTTTCTCAAATCTCACCACATGTTAGTTTTCTGCCACCACTAATTAAGGAAAGAAAACATTGAAAGATAAGGAAAACAAACCCACCACCTGAGTTATTCCAGAATCCACATGTTTCTTCTGGAATTACTCAGGATGTTGGGTTTTTTTAATTCTTAGAGAAAGGCAGCACACAACCCCCACGCTGCTCCATCCTGCTTTAATGTTCATTCAGTTAAATTTAAACCAGTCTTAATGTCATTCAAAAATCTAGCCATCAGCTGAGGTTCTGGTCTCTCCATCATTCTTTTGGACAATGGAATGTAAACTATATATTTACATTCAGGTTTATATTATTGATTTTTTTAACATGACCATCCTATAATGTCAACATTTTTTTCTCATTAATTCTTTTAAACTTTCCTTCTTTTGTTTGCATTTAGCTTTTCACTCCCCATCAAACATGCTTTTCTGGTTTTGGTATTTCTGAATTTAGCTTTTTGTTCTCCCTCTTTCTTCCTCTTTCTTGTTCAGCTTTTCTAGATTTCTCTTATTTCCACCTCGTATTGTCTTCATAATTTCTCTCCAGCATTACATTTTATAGCACCACTCACTTGCTTCCCCTTTGATCTTTTTTGTTCACATTTTTAGCCTCACTCCCACTTGATTCCGCCTACCCCCTCGGGTCAGACGCAGCCCTCCTCACGCATTATGAGGTGTCGGGGACTGAAATAACATGATCCCAGCACTGACATCTGTCCCACATTGACTGGCATCCATCAGCGTGTTAATTACTTGATCATCTCTGTCAAAGCAGTTACAGAAGAGAGAGCCTCCATAAAGGCCTTCTACAGAGTATTTGCCACAGGAACAAATAGGGGTCAGGAGATTAAATAAGTAGTGGTCGTAAAGAGAGAAATTGGGAAGGAGAGGGACTGCATAATCAGTCTTTAGGTCTCTACCGTACCTCAAGACATATGATCACATTTGTAAAATCTCACAATCTACCAGTTTTCTTCCACCAACACACTTCCTATTTAATTTGAAAATGGAGGGAGACTAAGAAAAAATTGATGGGAAACAGTTTGCTGGTCATGTGAAAATTGTCAAGATTCAGAGGTGATTTCTTCTCAGCCTGAACATGGAATTTCTGAAGGAGGAGCACAGTCATACTCAGAGCACTCCTCTGCTTCACCGCAGCATCACTTCTTAGAACCAGTCTAGCTCCTCGCTGGCCTGGCTTCCAGAAAGAAGCACAAAAAGCAATAAGCGTATCTTCCCATTGATAATCACTGACTTCAGAAAAACTGGTTGGCTTTCTTTTTTTGAGAAAATGTTGATGAAAACAAAAGTTTTAAACAAAAAATTGTTGGATTTTTGATGGAAGTTTGTATAGCAAAATTGCCAGTTTAGAAAAAGCACCAAGATGCACAGGTGAGTTATTATACAGTTGTTTATGGCTTTTATTCTCTTTTGTAGCCTGAGCTTACCAATCAGACTACATTTCCTAGCTTTGGACAGAGAATGTAGGCAATGAGTAATGTCATTCCATGGTCTAAGGTCTCACAGAAGCCTGGACAGGAAAAGGATTGGAATTCATAAGGAACAACAACTCCCATGAGACAGAAGAGCAGCAATTTCCAATTAACACATTTCAATTTTTCATCAAAATGCTTCTGGGATAGCTAAAGGCATTCTGAAGGAAAAGACTGGTTTATTGAAATCCCCCCTTTTCCCATTAAAAAACAACTTAAGCAGACAATTCCCTATCAGTTTTACTCCTTTAATTTAAGAACATTTACTTGAATTATGTTGTATTTGCTCTGTTTCCTACTGTTGCCCTTCAGCTGCTTATCTTAAATGGGTTTAAGAACCATTGTTGGTGAAAGCATCTCCCAAGGTTATGCCAGAAGTAATGAACCTTTACAGAGACAGAATGATACAATCCTTGTATTGCCAAGGGGCAACTGAATGAAGATGCCAGGCACTCATAATCTCGCTTATCTACCTTTTCTGCCCACAAGAAACTCTTATATGGATCAGAAAATACATACTTGTTCCTGAAAACCTGAGGAAGAAAGTATAATATGAGTCCCAGCCCCTTATTCTCCACCACCCATGCAATGCTTTGCATACAGCTGTGCATCACACAGACATTTTCTTTTCTCAGTGCAAAGAGATTGCTTTCATTGTAAACGTCCTTTCTGAGGTCATGGAGGGGGAAAGGGACTTCATTCCAGTGTCTCCCCTGGCCAGCGGAGATTTACATATCAGAAGTACCTATTACAACATTCTTTGATCCCATCTGGGTCAACAAATCCATGAAACCAAACCCACGTTACTGCAACACTTACACAATATGTTTCTTATGAGACCAAGCTTAACACAGCAGCTATACTGAAAGGCTTAAAACCAGATTCTTGCTAAAGTGGATCTAATTCTTTTTTAATGAAATGTTTCACTACAAAGAAGACAAACTATTGCAAAATATTTCTGAATAACTGCTGCCTTCTGAAGTAAATGGTCCCCCGCAAGAAAGTTCTGCTGAATTGCCTGCCAATGTATGACTAATTTACATTAGGCTGTAGAAGACAAGGAGTTTCTGTATCAGAAATGCTGCAAACACAAGACAAAGAGACAAGCAGAGTTAAATATGCAGTTGCTGACATAATTTCTGTGTTTTTGATGCTGTAAGTCAGACCATTGTGGTAACGTTTTTTTTCTTGCTCGCTCAGTCGCTCATTCTCTGTTTCGTGTCTCATTGAAATAACTACCAAAGTAGTTTCTCAAAGCCTGTCATCAGTCTATACTCCCAAGCACTGACATTTCAACCTGAGTATGTTGAATTCATTGACCTGATTTCTTTTTAGAGTTGTACTTTCTTTATATGACTATTTTTATAAGAGAGTGACACCATGGAATGCCCCAATCACCTCTCTTTCCACAGCAGTGGCCTTCAGGGCCTGAGGAAGAGCTAAAAGACAGAGTTTAAAAGGTGCTTATGTATCTAATGATGCAATTGGTTGTTTAGTACGGAAATTTTAAGGCATCTGGGATCCTGGCTCCCACCTAAAACCACAAATGCTGAAACGGAAGAATGAAATTTGAAATTGTGTCTGCACAATATGCAGTCTCTGCATTGGCTGCATCCAGCTCAAAGATTTCTTCCCTCCCATGTTGACCAAGATGCAGCGTGTGCTTTTCAGCTCATGGACTGTGATTTCCCAATCATAAAGACAAATTGGAGGGGTTGGCTGGCCACTTCAAAGAGACAATGACTCCCTCAATTTACCTCTAAACCATAGTACAGGCTGTAACCACTAACCACACCAATGATCCGAGGCAACCCAGAGAAAAACTCCCACAAGAAATTGCTCTGCAAGAAGGAACGTCTCCTTCCAGGTCTTCTGCACAGCAGG